>NW_027407658.1:0-1443 GCF_003265705.2 Callorhinus ursinus | reverse complement strand
ATATATATATATATATATATATATAGGTTGTTCTCTCTTTAAAATTTTGAGATACAGTTTCTTCTAACAGATCAAAATATACCCTAAATCACTAGTGTATGGCTTTGTTCTAGTCTCCTGACTGATCACATTCTCTCCCTTTTTTTTTCTTTTCTCTTTTCTTTTTTAAATCTTCTTCTTTCTTTTTTCAAACAACTTCTTATCAATTCCTTTTATACAATCTTTTATAATTTTCATCTTTACAGTCATTTCCATCCCTTCATTGTATCAACCCTTATTTTGAACGTATATAAGTCTTTCTTCCTTTAAAGTTTTAGGAGGCACTTTCTTCTAACAGACCAAAATACTCTCAAAATCTAGTGTGTGGCACTGATCTATGCACTAGCCTGATCATATTTGATCATATTCTGTTTTTTCTTTGTTTTGTTCTGTTTTTGTTTGTTTTTATCTTTTTCTTTTTCTTTTTTTTTTCTCTTTCTTTTTTCTTTCTTTCCCTTTCTTGTGCCCTCGTTTCACGTCTTTTCTGATTTGTTTAGAGTATATTTTCTGGGGACATTGTTAAACTGTTAGCATTTTGTTCTCTCATTCATCTATTCTCCTCTGGACAAAATGACAAGACAAAAAAAATCCCCTCAGCAAAAAGAACAAGAGGTAGTACCGTCTGCGAGGGACCTACTCAATATGGACATTAGTATGATGTCAGACCTAGAGTTCAGAATCCTGATTTTAAAGATACTAGCTGGGCTTGAAAAAAGCATGGAAGTTATTAGAGAAAACCTTCCTGGAGAAATAAAAGAACAAAAATCTAACAATATCGAAATCAAAAAGGCTATTAATGAAGTGCAATAAAAAATGGGGGCACTAACTGCTAGGATAAATGAGGCAGAAGAGAGAATCAGCGAAATAGAAGACTAAATGATGGAAAATAAAGAAGCTGAGAAAAAGAGAGATAAACAACTACTGGATCAGGAGGGCAGAATTCAAGAGATAAGTGATAGGATAAGATGAAACAACATTAGAATAATTGGGATCCCAGAAGAAGAAGAAAGAAAAGAGGGGCAGAAGGCATATTGGAGCAAATAATAGCAGAGAACTTCCCTAATGTGGGGAAGGAGACAGGCATCAAAATCCAGGAGGCACAGAGAACCCCTCTCAAAATCAATAAAAATAGATCAACACCCCAACATCTAATAGTAAAAGTTACGAGTCTCAGAGACAAAGAGAAAATCTTGAAAGCAGCTCAGGAGAAGAGATATGTAACCTACAATGGTAGAAACATTAGATTGGCAACAGACCTATCCACAGAGACCTAGCAGGCCAGAAAGGACTGGCATGATATCTTAAGAGCACTAAACGAGAAAAATATGCAGCCAAGAATACTATATCCAGCTAGGCTGTCATTGAAAATTGAAGGAGAGATAAAAAGCTTCCAGGACAAACAAA
>NW_027407657.1:0-1443 GCF_003265705.2 Callorhinus ursinus | reverse complement strand
AGCAAAAAGAACAAGAGGTAGTACCGTCTGCCAGGGACCTACTCAATACAAACATTAGTACGATGTCGGACCTAGTGTTCAGAATCATGACTTTAAAGATACTAGCTGGGCTTGAGAAAAGCGTGGAAGTTATTAGAGAAACCTTTCTGGAGAAATAAAAGAACTAAAATCTAACCAAGTCAAAATCAAAAAGGTTATTAATGAGGTGCAATCAAACATGGGGGCACTAACTGCTAGGATAAATGAGGCAGAAGAGAGAATCAGCGATATAGAAGACCAAATGATGGAAAATAAAGAGGCTGAGAAAAAGACAAACAACTACAGGATCACGAGGGCAGAATTCGAGAGATAAGCGATACCATAAGATGAAACAACATTAGAATAATTCGGATCCCAGAAGAAGAAGAAAGAGAGAGAGGGGCAGAAGGTATATTGGAGCAAATTATAGCAGAGAACTTCCCTAATGTGGGGAAGGAAACAGGCATCAAAATCCAGGAGGCACAGAGAACCCCTCTCAAAATCAATCAAAATAGGTCAACACCCCGAAATCTAATAGTAAAACTCATGAGTCTCAGAGACAAAGAGAAAATCCTGAAAGCAGCTCGGGAGAATAGATATGTACTCTACAATGGTAGAAATATTAGATTGGCAACAGACCTATCCACAGAGACCTGGCAGGCCAGAAGGGACTGGCATGATATCTTCAGAGCAGTAAACGAGAAAAATATGCAGCCAAGAATACTATATCCAGCTAGGCTCTCATTGAAAATTGAAGGAGTGATAAAAAGTTTCCAGGACAAACAAAAACTAAAGGAATTTCCAAACACGAAACCAGCCCTCCAAGAAATATTGAAAGGGTGCTCTAATCAAAGAGAGAGCCTAAAAGCAGCATAGATCAGAAAGGAACACAGACAATATACAGTCACAGTCACCTTACAGGCAATACAATGGCACTAAATTCATAACTTTCAATCGTTACCCTGAATGTAAATGGGCTAAATGCCCCAATGAAAAGACACAGGCTATCAGATTGATTAAAAAACAAGACCCATCAATGTGCTGTCTGCAAGAGACTCATTTTAGACCCAAAGATACGCCCACATTGAAAGGGAGGGGGTGGAAAACCATGTTCCATGCTAATGGACACCAAAATAAAGCTGGGGTGTCAATCCTTATATAAGATAAATTAGATTTTAAACCAAAGACTGTAATAAGAGATGAAGAAGGACACTATATCCTACTTAAAGGGTGTATCCAACAAGATGTAACAATTGTAAATATCTATGCCCCTAACATGGGAGCATCCAATTATATAAGACAATTAATAACAAAAGCAAAGAAACACATTGACAACAATACAATAAGAGTGGGGGACTTTAACACCCCCCTGACTGAAATGGACATTTCATCTCAGCAAAAGATCAACAAGGAAATAGACTTTAA
>NW_027407656.1:0-1443 GCF_003265705.2 Callorhinus ursinus | reverse complement strand
AAAATCCAGGAGGCACAGAGAACCCCTCTCAAAATCAATAATAATAGGTCAACACCCCAACATCTAATAGTAAAACTTACGAGTCTCAGAGACAAAGAGAAAATCCTGAAAGCAGCTCGGGAGAAGAGATATGTAACCTACAATGGTAGAAACATTAGATTGGCAACAGACCTATCCACAGAGACCTGGCAGGCCAGAAAGGACTGGCAAGATATCTTCAGAGCACTAAATGAGAAAAATATGCAGCCAAGAATACTATATCCAGCTAGGCTATCATTGAAAATAGAAGGAGAGATAAAAAGCTTTCAGAACAAAAAAAAAAACTAAAGGAATTTGCAAACACGAAACCAGCCCTCCAAGAAATATTGAGAGGGGTCCTCTAAGCAAAGAGAGAACCTAAAAGCAGCAAAGAGCAGAAACGAACACAGACAACAGACAGTTAACAGTCACCTTACAGGTAATACAATGGCACTAAATTCATACCTTTCAATAGTTACCCTGAATGTAAATGGGCTCAATGCCCCAATCAAAAGACACAGGCTATCAGATTGGATTAAAAAACAAGACCCATCAATATGCTGTCTGCAAGAGACTCATTTTAGACGCAAAGACACCCCCAGATTGAAAGTGAGGGGGTGGAAAACCATTTACCATGCTAATGGACACCAAAAGAAAGCTGGGGTGGCAATCCTTATATCAGACAAACTAGATTTTAAAACAAAGACTGTAATAAGAGATGAGGAAGGACACTATATCCTACTTAAAGGGTCTATCCAACAAGAAGATCTAACAATTGTAAATATCTATGCCCCGAACATGGGAGCAGCCAATTATATAAGGCAATTAATAACAAAAGCAAAGAAACACATTGACAACAATACAATAATAATGGGGGACTTTAACACCCCCCTGACTGAAATGGACAGATCATCTAAGCAAAAGATCAACAAGGAAATAAAGACTTTAAATGACACACTGGATCAAATGGACTTCACAGACATATTCAGAACATTCCATCCCAAAGCAACGAAACACACATTCTTCTCTAGTGCCCATGGAACATTCTCCAGAATTGATCACATTCTAGGTCACAAATCAGGTCTCAACCGGTACCAAAAGATTGAGATCATTCCCTGCATATTTTCAGACCACAATGCTTTGAAACTAGAACTCAACCACAAGAGGAAAATCGGAAAGAACTCAAATACATGGAGGCTAAAGAGCATCCTACTACAGAATGAATGGGTCAACCAGGAAATTAAAGAAGAATTAAAAAAATTCATGGAAACCAATGAAAATGAAAACACAACTGTTCAAAATCTTTGGGATACAGCAAAGGCAGTCCTGAGAGGAAAGTATATAGCAATACAAGCCTTTCTCAAGAAACAAGAAAGGACTCAAATACACAACCTAACCCTACACCTAAAGGAGCTGGAGAAAGAA
>NW_027407655.1:0-1444 GCF_003265705.2 Callorhinus ursinus | reverse complement strand
CTAATAAGAGTCTGTTGCCCAGAATATGTAAAGAGCTTTTACAACTCCTCAGCAAAAAGACAACACATTTTTTAAAATAGACAAAAGACTTGGATAGACCTTTCTCTAAAGAAATCATACAAATGGTGAATAGCACATGAATAGATGTTAAACATCTTTAGTCTTCATGGAAATGAAGATTTAAACCAGTTAAATGTCCTTTTACACACAACGGAATCACTATAATCAAGAAAACTAAAATAAAAAATTTTGGAAAGGACGTTGAGAAACGAAACCCTTACACCTTGCTTGTGAAAAATGGTGCAGTCTATGTATAAAATATTTTCGCATTTAGGCAAATAGATCAAAGGAGAATTACCATATGGTTCACCAATTATACTCCTAGATACATACCCCCAAAATTGAAAGTAGAAGTACCCTTATTCAGCGCAGCATTTTTCACCACAGACAAAAGGGGGAAGCAACCCAAGTGTACACTGACAGACGAATGGATAAACAAAACGTGGTGTATACACCACGGAACACGATTCAGCCTTAAAATCGAAGGGGGCTCGAGAGGCGGAGCAAGATGGCGGAGGAGTAGGAGACCTAGATTTCGTCTGGTCTCAGGAATTCAGCTGAATAGGGATCAAACCATACTGTACACCTACGAACTCAACAGGAGATCGAACAGGAGAGTAGCAACAACTCTCTGAACAGAGAAACGACCACTTACTGGAAGGTAGGGCGTGCGGAGAAGTGAATCCGAGGTGATATTCGGGAGGATAGTCGGCGGGGGAGGGGCCTCCGCCGGCCGCTTCTGGCAAGTGATAGAGCCGTGGAGCACAAAATCGGACCTTTTAGAAGTTGGCTCGGCGGAGGGACGTCGCTGCAGTGGCTAAGCGGGGGGTGGAATCCTCCCGGGACAGTGTGGTCTCAGGACCCTTGGGGTCACAGAGAGACCAGGGGTGCCTGAGTGTGGCAGAGCTCCCAGGTATCAGAGCGGGGAAGCCGGCTGCAGAGACGGAGCAGAGTCGCGGGCTCTCAGCTCGGGGTTGCCATAAACTGTGATCTGCGGCCCAGTCGGGGCACGGCTCCCCCAGCAGGGACCCAACAAGCAGCAGATCTGGGGAGACTCCCCTCCCTTCCCGGGGAGGAGCGGTGCGGGAACGCACTGCAGGGATCTGCTGGGTTTGGAGACTCCGTGCGGGGTCGGGTGCCAGAGATAGCAATGCTCGATCACAGGGCGGGTGAGCACGGAGTGCGGCCGGAGACCGGGGACATGGGACTGACTGGTTTTCTCTGGGGACACACTGAGGAGTGGGGCCCCGAGTTCTCAGCTCCTCCAGGTGGAGATTGGGAGGCCACCATTTCTGCCCTGGTCCTCCAAAGCTGCACCGAGAGCTTGCAGGGAACAAAAGCTCCTGAGAACAAACCGGAGCAGCTTCCTTAGCCTGGACCGACA
>NW_027407654.1:0-1444 GCF_003265705.2 Callorhinus ursinus | reverse complement strand
ATTTGGATGCCTTTGATTTCTTTTTGTTGTCTGATTGCTGTGGCTAGGACTTCTAATACTATGTTGAATAGCAGTGGTGATAGTGGACATCCTTGCTGCGTTCCTGACCTTAGGGGGAAAACTCTCAGTTGTTCCACCTTGAGAATGATATTCGCTGTGGGTTTTTCATAGATGGCTTTTATGATATTGATGTATGTACCCTCTATGCCTCTACTCTGAAGAGTTTTGATCAAGAAAGGATGCTGTACTTTATCAAATGCTTTTTCTGCATCTATTGAGAGGATCATATGATTCTTGTTTTTTCTTTGGTTAATATATTGTATCACGTTGATTGATTTGTGGATATTGAACCAACCTTGCAGCCCAGGGATAAATCCCACTTGGTCATGGTGAATAATCCTTTTAATGTACCGTTGGATCCTATTGGCTAGTATTTTGGTGAGAATTTTTGCATCCATGTTCATCAAGGATATTGGTCTGTAATTCTCCTTTTTGATGGGGTCTTTGTCTGGTTTGGGGATCAAGGTAATGGTGGCCTCATAAAATGAGTTTGGAAGTTTTCCTTCCATTTCTATTTTTTTGGAACAGTTTCAGGAGAATAGGTATTAATTCTTCTTGAAATGTTTGGTAGAATTCCTCTGGGAAGCCATCTGGCCCTGGCCTTTTGTTTTTTGGGAGATTTTTGATGACTGCTTCCATTTCCTTAGTGGTTATAGGTCTCTTCAGGTTTTCTATTTCTTCCTGGTTCAGTTTTGGTAGTTGATACATCTCTAGGAATGCATCCATTTCTTCCAGGTTATCTAATTTGCTGGCATATAGTGGCTCATAATATGTGCTTATAATTATTTGTATTTCTTTGGTGTTGGTTGTGATCTCTCCTCTTTCTTTCATGATTTTGTTGATTTGGGTCATTTCTCTTTTCTTTTTGATAAGTCTGGCCAGGGGTTTATCAATCTTGTTAATTCTTTCAAAGAACCACCTCCTAGTTTCGTTGATCTGTTCTACTGTTCTTTTGGTTTCTATTTCATTGATTTCTCCTCTGATCTTTATTATTTCTTTTCTCCTGCTGGGTTTAGGCTTTATTTGCTGTTCTTTCTCCAGCTCCTTTAGGTGTAGGGTCAGGTTGTGTATTTGAGACCTTTCTTGTTTCTTGAGAAAGGCTTGTGTTGCTATATACTTTCCTTTTAAGACTGCCTTTCTTGAATCCCAAAGATTTTGAACAGTTGTGTTTTCATTTTCATTGGCTTCCATGAATTTTTTAAATTCTTCTTTAATTTCCTGGTTGACCCATTCATTCTTTAGTAGGATGCTCCTTAGCCTCCATGTATTTGAGTTCTTTCCGACTTTGCTCTTGTGATTGAGTTCTAGTTTCAAAGTACTGTGGTCTGAAAATATGGAGGGAATGATCCCAATCTTTTGGTACCGGTTGAGACCTGATTTGTGA
>NW_027407653.1:0-1444 GCF_003265705.2 Callorhinus ursinus | reverse complement strand
ATTTGGATGCCTTTGATTTCTTTTTGTTGTCTGATTGCTGTGGCTAGGACTTCTAATACTATGTTGAATAGCAGTGGTGATAGTGGACATCCTTGCTGCGTTCCTGACCTTAGGGGGAAAACTCTCAGTTGTTCCACCTTGAGAATGATATTCGCTGTGGGTTTTTCATAGATGGCTTTTATGATATTGATGTATGTACCCTCTATGCCTCTACTCTGAGGAGTTTTGATCAAGAAAGGATGCTGTACTTTATCAAATGCTTTTTCTGCATCTATTGAGAGGATCATATGATTCTTGTTTTTTCTTTGGTTAATATATTGTATCACGTTGATTGATTTGTGGATATTGAACCAACCTTGCAGCCCAGGGATAAATCCCACTTGGTCATGGTGAATAATCCTTTTAATGTACCGTTGGATCCTATTGGCTAGTATTTTGGTGAGAATTTTTGCATCCATGTTCATCAAGGATATTGGTCTGTAATTCTCCTTTTTGATGGGGTCTTTGTCTGGTTTGGGGATCAAGGTAATGGTGGCCTCATAAAATGAGTTTGGAAGTTTTCCTTCCATTTCTATTTTTTTGGAACAGTTTCAGGAGAATAGGTATTAATTCTTCTTGAAATGTTTGGTAGAATTCCTCTGGGAAGCCATCTGGCCCTGGCCTTTTGTTTTTTGGGAGATTTTTGATGACTGCTTCCATTTCCTTAGTGGTTATAGGTCTCTTCAGGTTTTCTATTTCTTCCTGGTTCAGTTTTGGTAGTTGATACATCTCTAGGAATGCATCCATTTCTTCCAGGTTATCTAATTTGCTGGCATATAGTGGCTCATAATATGTGCTTATAATTATTTGTATTTCTTTGGTGTTGGTTGTGATCTCTCCTCTTTCTTTCATGATTTTGTTGATTTGGGTCATTTCTCTTTTCTTTTTGATAAGTCTGGCCAGGGGTTTATCAATCTTGTTAATTCTTTCAAAGAACCACCTCCTAGTTTCGTTGATCTGTTCTACTGTTCTTTTGGTTTCTATTTCATTGATTTCTCCTCTGATCTTTATTATTTCTTTTCTCCTGCTGGGTTTAGGCTTTATTTGCTGTTCTTTCTCCAGCTCCTTTAGGTGTAGGGTCAGGTTGTGTATTTGAGACCTTTCTTGTTTCTTGAGAAAGGCTTGTGTTGCTATATACTTTCCTTTTAAGACTGCCTTTCTTGAATCCCAAAGATTTTGAACAGTTGTGTTTTCATTTTCATTGGCTTCCATGAATTTTTTAAATTCTTCTTTAATTTCCTGGTTGACCCATTCATTCTTTAGTAGGATGCTCCTTAGCCTCCATGTATTTGAGTTCTTTCCGACTTTGCTCTTGTGATTGAGTTCTAGTTTCAAAGTACTGTGGTCTGAAAATATGGAGGGAATGATCCCAATCTTTTGGTACCGGTTGAGACCTGATTTGTGA
>NW_027407652.1:0-1444 GCF_003265705.2 Callorhinus ursinus | reverse complement strand
AGGTCTGTTCAGGTTTTCCATTTCTTCCTGGTTCAGTTTTGGTAGTTGATACATCTCTAGGAATGCACCCGTTTCTTCCAGGTTATCTAACTTGCTGGCGGAGAGTTGCGCCTAATATGTTCTTATAATGGTTTGTATTTCTTTGGGGTTGGTTGTGATCTCTCCTCTTTCATTCATGATTTTGTTGATTTGGATCATTTCTCTTTTCTTTTGGATCAGTCCGGCCAGGGGTTTATCAATCTTGTTAATTCTTTCAAAGAACCAGCTCCGCGTTTCGTTGATCTGTTCTACTGTTCTTTTGGTTTCTATTTCATTGATTTCTGCTCTGATCTTTATTATTTCTCTTCTCCTGCTGGGTTTAGGCCTTATTTGCTGTTCTTTCTCCAGCTCCTTTAGGTGTAGGGATAGATTGTGTATTGGAGACCTTCCTTGGTTCTGGGGAAAGGCTTGTATTTCTTTTTTTTCTCTTTAATTTTTTTATTGTTATGTTAATCACCACATATTACATAATTTTTTTGGTGTACTGTTCCATGATTCATTGTTTGTTCATAACATCCAGTGCTCCATGCAGAATGTGCCCTCCTCAATACCCATCACCAGGCTAACCCATCCCCCCACCCCCCCCCCCCCCCAAAACCTCAGTTGGTTTTTCAGAGTCCATCATCACTCCTGGTTCGTCTCCCCCTCCGACTTACTCCCCTTCATTCTTCCGCTCCTGCTATCTTCTTCTTTTTCTTTTTTCTTAAAATATGTTGCGTTATTTGTTTCAGAGGGACAGATCTGTGATTCAACAGTCTTACACAATTCCCAGCGCTCACCGTAGCACATATCTTCCCCCAAGTCTGTCACCCAGCCACCCCATCCCTCCCACCCCCGACCACTCCACCAACCCTCAGTTTGTTCCTGAGATTAAGAATTCCTCATATCAGTGAGGTCATATGATACATGTCTTTCTCTGATTGACTTATTTCGCTCAGCATAACACCCTCCAGTTCCATCCCTGTCGTTGCAAATGGCAAGATCTCATTTCTTTTGAGGGCTGCATAATATTCCATTGTGTATATATACCACACCTTCTTTATCCATTCATCTGTCGATGGACATCTTGGCTCTTTGCACAGTTTGCCTATTGTGGACATTGCTGCTATAAACTTTCGGGTGCACGTACCCCTTCGGGTCCCTACATTTGTATCTTTGGGGTAAATACCCAGTAGTGCAATTGCTGGATCGAATGGTAGCTCTAATTTCCACTGTTTGAGGAACCTCCAGACTGTTTTCCAGAGGGGTTGCCCCAGCTGGCATTCCCACCAACAGTGTAGGAGGGTTCCCCTTTCTCCACTTCCCCGCCAACATCTGTCCTTCCCTGACAGGTTAATTTTAGCTATTCGGACGGGTGTGCGGTGGTATCTCATGGAAGTTTCGATTTGGATGTCCCTGATGCCGA
>NW_027407651.1:0-1444 GCF_003265705.2 Callorhinus ursinus | reverse complement strand
GCATGGTCTGTTGGCCATTTGGATGTCTTCTTGGAAAATGTCTGTTCATGTCTTCTGCCCATTTCTTGATTGGATTATTTGTTCTTTGGGTGTTGAGTTTGATAAGTTCTTTATAGATTTTGGACAGGAGCCTTTATCTGATATGTCATTTGCAAATATTTTCTCCCATTCTCTCGGTTGCCTTTTGGTTTTGTGGACTGTTTCTTTTGCTGTGCAAAAGCTTTTTATCTTGATGAAATCCCAATAGTTCATTTTTGCCCTTGCTTCCCTTGCCTTTGGCGATGTTTCTAGGAAAAAGTTGTTGTGCCTGAGGTCGAAGAGGTTGCTGCCTGTGTTCTCCTTTAGGATTTGGATGGACTCCTGTCTCACGTTTAGGTCTTTCAACCATTTGGAGTCTATTTTTATGTGTGGTGTAAGGAAATGGTCCAGTTTGATTCTTCTGCATGTGGCTGTCCAATTTTCCCAACACCATTTGTTGAAGAGACTGTTTTTTTGCCATTGGACATTCTTTCATGCTTTGTCAAAGATGAGTTGACCATAGAGTTAAGGATACATTTCTGGGCTCTCTATTCTGCTCCATTGATCTATGTGTCTGTTTTTGTGCCAGTACCATAGTGTCTTGATGATGACAGCTTTGTAATAGAGCTGGAAGTCGGAATTGTGATGCCGCCAGCTTTGCTTTTCTTTTTCAAGATTCCTCTGGCTATTTGGAGTCTCTTCTGGTTCCATACAAATTTTAGGATTCTTTGTTCCATTTCTTTGAAAAAGGTGGATGGTATTTGGATGGGGATTGCATTGAATGTGTAGATTGCTCTAGGTAGCACTGACATCTTCACAATGTTGGTTCTCCAATCCATGAGCATGGAACGTTTTTCCATCTCTTTGTGTCTTCTTCAATTTCTTTCATGAGTATTTTATAGTTTTCGGAGTACAGATCTTTTCCCTCTTTGGTTATATTTATTGCTAGGTATCTTATGGTTTTGGGTGCAATTGTAAGTGGGATCGACTCCTTGATTTGTCTCTCTTCTGTCTTGTTGTTGGTGTATAGGAATGCCACTGATTTCGGTGCATTGATTTTATATCCTGCTACTTGACTGAATTCCTGTACGAGTACTAGCAGTTTTGGGGTGGAGTCTTTTGGGTTTTCCACATACAGTATCCTATCATCTGCAAAGAGTGAGAGTTTGACTTCCTCTTTGCCGATTTGGATGCCTTCGATTTCTTTTTGTTGTCTGATTGCTGTGGCTAAGGCTTCTCATACTATGTTGAATAGCAGTGGTGAGAGTGGACATCCCTGTCGTGTTCCTGACCTCAGGGGAAAAGCTCTGAGCTTTTCCCCATTGAGAATGATATTCACTGTAGGTTTCTCATAGATGGCTTTTATGATATTGAGGTATGTACCCTCTATCCCTATACTCTGAAGAGTTTTGATCAAGAAAGGATG
>NW_027407650.1:0-1444 GCF_003265705.2 Callorhinus ursinus | reverse complement strand
CTTAAATCCTGGGAAAAAATTGATTTTTGGAAATAAATCAGGACAACCAGATATCCATTTAGAAGAAGATTAAAATGAAGCATATTCACCTCATGCATGAGAATGAACATCAAATGGATCAGAGATCTAAATGCTAAACATGGAAATGGAACCATATGAGTAATAAAAGAAATCACTGGTGAGTTTCTGTATGATGTGGATGTAGGGAAATGCTTTCTAATTGTATCAGATTTCACTCCTGAAGGTGGAACCATTAGGAGGCATATAGATTCACAAATAAGGGGTTTGTGGCAGGAGGTTGACCTCACATCACTGTAGGAGCTCATTTCACAGGCCCTGTAAGGCTTTTGTCTTCTGGGGATTCTGGGCAATGTCATGCAGCCCAGGCAAATCAAGCCACTACAGACCCATAGGCCACACTAACTATGCATAAAATCCAGATGTAATAAATGAAAGTACTGATAAATAACTTGATGATATTTTTAAAAATTTTTTATAGCAAAAATAAAGGCATAAACAAAGTCAAAAGATGAGTGACAAGTCTGGAGAAAATATTTCCAACATAGATCACATGCAAGGGCTAATAGCCATACTCTATAAGACACTTTAAGAAATTAAAGAAAAAAAGGGCTGAAAACCCATCAGAAAAAATGGACAAATGACATAACCAGATAATTCACACGAAAAAGTTAAAATGACCCCTAAACATATGAAAAGATGATTGTTATGAATTGCATTCCACCAACCCCCCCCACCAATTTCTATGCTGAGGTCCTGACCCCAGAACCTCAGATTATGACTCTCTTTGGACGTGGAGGCTTTAAAGAGTTAATTAAGTCAAAATGAGATTGTTCAGGTTAAACGTACCTGGGGTCCTTATCAGAAGAGATTAAGGTACACACACACACACACACACACACACACACACACACACAGGGGCGCCCATGTGGGGACATGGGGAAAGGATGGCGATCTACACACCAAGGAGAGAGGCCTTGGGAGGAACTGGCCCTGCCACACCTGGGTCTGACTCCAGCCTCCAGAGCTGGGAGAGAATACACCTCTGATGGTTAAGTCTGTGGTGCTTGGCAATGGCAGCCCTGGTGAATGGATACAATGTCCATTTTCATTCACAATAAGAAAAATGCAAATTAAAACAATGTGGAGATGCCATTTATTGCCTATCATCCTGCTAAAAATTGCAGAGCTTAGCCACACCACCCACACTTTGGCCACACGAGCATGCCCATGCACTGCCTGTCAGACCGCAAATGGTACCATCATTACAAAGGGGACTGTGGCAACATCTAACAAAACTTAACTCCATGCCCATTTGTCTTTTGTTCTAGAAATCCCACTCACAGGAATCTATGCTAAGGAAGTACCTGAGACAATACAAACTATATATACACACATATATATGTAGTTACTGAGTGGTTACTCA
>NW_027407649.1:0-1445 GCF_003265705.2 Callorhinus ursinus | reverse complement strand
TTGTGTTCCCTCTCTCTGGCTTTCTCTCTGTCAAATAAATAAAATCTCTAAAAAGAAAAAAAAAAACAAGCTGGAAAAGCAAAGTATTAGGAGTCTGGCTGTAGAAATCACTCTTTTGTACCTACTTTGAAGCATCCAGTTCCGCTGATGGCCATTCACTTCTCTTGTCCTTATTTCACTTTTTAGAAAGAAGCTGGCTCAACGTCTACAGGATGCTGAGGAGCACGTAGAAGCTGTGAACGCCAAATGTGCTTCCCTTGAAAAGACAAAGCAGCGGCTCCAGAATGAGGTGGAGGACCTCATGATTGATGTGGAGAGAACCAACGCGGCCTGTGCCGCCCTGGACAAGAAGCAGAGGAACTTCGACAAGGTAACTTGTGTAGTAGCCTCTGCCTCAGTATTCAACACAGGATGAAAGCCAGCCTGCTACCTTCAGTGTGCAGTATTCAAACTACCTGAGGGCTGTTCTCAGTAGCTTCCTGCTCCACAGTAAGCAGTGGAGGGGGACAATGCCTGTGGTTTCTACTCTTCTCATTCATACGATTTGTCAGTCCCAGATCATCTTAACTCTGACACATTCCAGGACAGACGGTGTCCATCCCATCAACTTTATTTGGACCATTCTTTGCCCCTCAGATCCTGGCAGAATGGAAACAGAAGTATGAAGAAACTCATGCTGAACTTGAAGCTTCCCAAAAGGAGTCCCGCTCCCTTAGCACAGAGCTGTTCAAGATTAAGAATGCTTATGAGGAATCTTTAGACCAACTTGAAACCTTGAAGCGGGAAAATAAGAATTTGCAACGTGAGTACATCTCACCTTTTCTTTAACAAAAGATTTGAAAAAATGTTTTCCGTTACCGAACAAATTTTTATATTTTTGCTCACCAACAGAGGAGATTTCTGATCTCACTGAGCAGATTGCAGAAGGAGGGAAACGTATCCATGAACTGGAAAAGATAAAGAAACAAGTGGAACAAGAGAAATCTGAAATCCAGGCTGCTTTAGAGGAGGCAGAGGTAAACATTTTATTGTACATTCTAAAACAATGACAAGAGGAATTAAGAGTCCACTGCACGCAAGAATTGAGGAAATTCTTGAATTAAGAGAAAAGAAAAGTAATTCTGACTGTGTACTTAGTATGAGGATGGAGAATCGACCATATGTGCAACTAACACACCTGTACGTCAGGAACTGTGCTAGACACTGAAAAAAACAAAGATGAATAAGTTAAGGTCCCTGCCCTCAAGAGCACTATCTATCTAGCTGGGGAGACAGAAATATATAAAATCAACAACACATTGTAGAAATTCCCAGAACAATGGAATAAAAATGTGTTATGGCAGCACAAGAGCAAGAACTAATTCCTATTTCTATAATACTATAGACTTCCATTCCCCGCTAATGTCACCCCTTGCTGTCATTAAAGGCATCTCTTGAACATGAAG
>NW_027407648.1:0-1445 GCF_003265705.2 Callorhinus ursinus | reverse complement strand
GGCAGCTCAGGAGAAGAGATATGTAACCTACAATGGTAGAAACATTAGATTGGCAACAGACCTATCCACAGAGACCTGGCAGTCCAGAAAGGACTGGCAAGATATCTTCAGAGCACTAAACGAGAAAAATATGCAGCCAAGAATACTATATCCAGCTAGGCTATCATTGAAAATAGAAGGAGAGATAAAAAGCTTCCAGAACAAACAAAAACTAAAGGAATTTGCAAACACGAAACCAGCCCTCCAAGAAATATTGAGAGGGGTCCTCTAAGCAAAGAGAGAACCTAAAAGCAGCTAAGAGCAGAAACGAACACAGACAACAGACAGTTAACAGTCACCTTACAGGTAATACAATGGCACTAAATTCATACCTTTCAATAGTTACCCTGAATGTAAATGGGCTCAATGCCCCAATCAAAAGACACAGGCTATCAGATTGGATTAAAAAACAAGACCCATCCATATGCTGTCTGCAAGAGACTCATTTTAGACCCAAAGACACCCCCAGATTGAAAGTGAGGGGGTGGAAAACCATTTACCATGCTAATGGACACCAAAAGAAAGCTGGGGTGGCAATCCTTATATCAGACAAACTAGATTTAAAAACAAAGACTGTAATAAGAGATGAGGAAGGACACTATATCCTCCTTAAAGGGTCTATCCAACAAGAAGATCTAACAATTGTAAATATCTATGCCCCGAACATGGGAGCAGCCAATTATATAAGGCAATTAATAACAAAAGCAAAGAAACACATTGACAACAATACAATAATAGTGGGGGACTTTAACACCCCCCTGACTGAAATGGACAGATCATCTAAGCAAAAGATCAACAAGGAAATAAAGACTTTAAATGACACACTGGACCAAATGGACTTCACAGACATATTCAGAACATGCCATCCCAAAGCAACGGAATACACATTCTTCTCTAGTGCCCATGGAACATTCTCCAGAATTGATCACATTCTAGGTCACAAATCAGGTCTCAACCGGTACCAAAAGATTGGGATCATTTCCTGCATATTTTCAGACCACAATGCTTGGAAACTAGAACTCAACCACAAAAGCAAAGTCGGAAAGAACTCAAATCCATGGAGGCTAAAGAGCATCCTACTAAAGAATGAATGGGTCAACCAGGAAATTAAAGAAGAATTAAAAAAATTCATGGAAACCAATGAAAATGAAAACACAACTGTTCAAAATCTTTGGGATACAGCAAAGGCAGTCCTGAGAGGAAAGTAGATAGCAATACAAGCCTTTCTCAAGAAACAAGAAAGGTCTCAAATACACAACCTAACCCTACACCTAAAGGAGCTGGAGAAAGAACAGCAAATAAAGCCTAAACCCAGCAGGAGAAGAGAAATCATAAAGATCAGAGCAGAACTCAATGAAATAGAAACCAAAAGAACAGTAGAACAGATCAACGAAACTAGGAGCTGG
>NW_027407647.1:275-1445 GCF_003265705.2 Callorhinus ursinus | reverse complement strand
ACCCAAAACCATAAGATACCTAGGAATAAATTTAACCAAAGAGGCAAAGGATCTGTACTCAGAAAACTGTAAAATACTCATGAAAGAAATTGAAGAAGACACAAAGAAATGGAAAAACGTTCCATGCTCACGGATTGGAAGAACAAACGTTGTGAAGATGTCAATGGTACCTAGAGCAATCTACACATTCAATGCAATCCCCATCAAAATACCATCCACTTTTTTCAAAGAAATGGAACAAAGAATCCTAAAATTTGGATGGAACCAGAAGAGACCCCAAATAGCCAGAGGAATATTGAAAAAGAAAAGCAAAGCTGGCGGCATCACAATTCCGGACTTCCAGCTCTATTACAAAGCTGTCATCATCAAGACAGCATGGTACTGGCACAAAAACAGACACATAGATCAATGGAACAGAATCGAGAGCCCACAAATGGACCCTCAACTCTATGGTCAACTCATCTTTGACAAAGCAGGAAAGAATGTCCAATGGCAAAAAGACAGTCTCTTCAACCAATGGTGTTGGGAAAATTGGACAGCCACATGCAGAAGAATGAAACTGGACCATTTCCTTACACCACACACAAAAATAGACTCAAAATGGTTGAAAGACCTAAATGTGAGACAGGAGTCCATCCAAATCCTAAAGGAGAACACAGGCAGCAACTTCTTCAACCTCAGCCGCAGCAACTTCTTCCTAGAAACATTGCCCAAGGCAAGGGAAGCAAGGGCAAAAATGAACTATTGGGATTTCATCAAGATAAAAAGCTTCTGCACAGCAAAAGAAACAGTCCACAAAACCAAAAGACAACCGACAGAATGGGAGAAAATATTTGCAAATGACATATCAGATAAAGGGCTAGTATCCAAAATCTATAAAGAACTTATCAAACTCAACACCCAAAGAACAAATAATCCAATCAAGAAATGGGCAGACGACACGAACAGACATTTTTCCAAAGAAGACATCCAAATGGCCAACAGACACAGGAAAAAGTGCTCAACATCGCTTGGCATCAGGGAAATCCAAATCAAAACCTCAATGAGATACCACCTCACACCAGTCAGAATGGCTAAAATTAACAAGTCAGGAAACGACAGGTGCTGGCGGGGAAGTGGAGAAAGGGGAACCCTCCTACACTGTTGGTGGGAATGCAAGCTGGTGCAACC
>NW_027407647.1:0-175 GCF_003265705.2 Callorhinus ursinus | reverse complement strand
GCCAAACTGTGGAAAGAGCCAAGATGTCCATCGACAGATGAATGGATAAAGAAGAAGTGGTATATATACACAATGGAATATTATGCAGCCATCAAAAGGAATGAAATCTTGCCATTTGCAATGACGTGGATGGAACTGGAGGGTGTTATGCTGAGTGAAATAAGTCAATCAGAGA
>NW_027407646.1:0-1445 GCF_003265705.2 Callorhinus ursinus | reverse complement strand
AGTGCAGTTGCTGGATCATATGGTAGCTCTATTTTCAACTGTTTGAGGAGCCTCCATACTGTTTTCCAGAGTGGTTGCACCAGCTTGCATTCCCACCAACAGTGTAGGAGGGTTCCCCTTTCTCCGCATCCCCACCAACATCTGTTGTTTCCTGACTTGTTAATTTTAGCCATTCTGACAGGTGTGAGGTGGTGTCTCATTGAGGTTTTGATTTGGATTTCCCTGATGCCAAGGGATGTTGAGCACTTTTTCATGTGTCTGTTGGCCATTTGGATGTCTTCTTTGGAAAAATGTCTGTTCATGTCGTCTGCCCATTTCTTGATTGGATTATTTGTTCTTTGGGTGTTGAGTTTGATAAGTTCTTTATAGATTTTGGATACTAGCCCTTTATCTGATATGTCATTTGCAAATATTTTCTCCCATTCTGTCAGTTGTCTTTAGGTTTTGTGGACTGTTTCTTTTGCTGTGCAAAAGCTTTTTATCTTGAAGAAATCCCAATAGTTCATTTTTGCCCTGACTTCCCTTGCCTTTGGCCATGTTTCTAGGAAGAAGTTGCTGTGGGTGAGGTGGAAGAGGTTGCTGCCTGTGTTCTCCTTTAGGATTTTGATGGACTCCTGTCTCACGTTTAGGTCTTTCAACCATTTGGAGTCTATTTTTGTGTGTGGTGTAAGGAAATGGTCCAGTTTCATTCTTCTGCATGTGGCTGTCCAATTTTCCCAACACCATTTGTTGAAGAGACTGTCTTTTTTCCATTGGACATTCTTTCCTGCTTTGTCAAAGATGAGTTGACCATAGAGTTGAGGGTCCATTTCTGGGCTCTCTATTCTGTTCCATTGATCTATGTGTCTGTTTTTGTGCCAGTACCATACTGTCTTGGTGATGACAGCTTTGTAATAGAGCTGGAAGTCCGGAATTGTGATGCCGCCAGCTTTGCTTTTCTTTTTCAAGATTCCTCTAGCTATTCGGGGTCTCTTCTGGTTCCATACAAATTTTAGGATTATTTGTTCCATTTCTTTGAAAAAAGTGGATGGTATTTTGATGGGGATTGCATTGAATGTGTAGATTGCTCTAGGTAGCATTGACATCTTCACAGTGTTTGTTCTTCCAATCCATGAGCATGGAACGTTTTTCCATTTCTTTGTGTCTTCTTCAATTTCTTTCATGAGTATTTTATAGTGTTCTGAGTATAGATCCTTTGCCACTTTGGCTAAATTTACTCCTAGGTATCTTATGGTTTTGGGTGCAATTGTAAATGGGATCGACTCCTTAATTTGTCTCTCTTCTGTCTTGTTGTTGGTGTATAGGAATGCCACTGATTTCTGTGCATTGATTTTATATCCTGCTACTTTACTGAATTCCTGTATGAGTTCTAGCAGTTTTGGGGTGGAGTCTTTTGGGTTTTCCACATAAAGTATCATATCATCTGCAAAGAGTGAGAGTTTGAC
>NW_027407645.1:0-1445 GCF_003265705.2 Callorhinus ursinus | reverse complement strand
TTGCTTTGTGGTGTCAGTCTGTGTCCTCTGGTATTGCTCAGGTGGCCCAAATCCCTGGGGCATGGAGCCAAGGACCTAGGGAGAGACCTCTCAGAAGCAACGTGAGTGTTATGGTTAGTTTAGGGCCCAGGTGCACGGCACTCCTGGTGTGCAGTAACTGCGGTGAGCTTGGGATGGGCAGTATGTCTTGAGGGCGGGAGTCAGGGTAAGTGTCAGGTTCAGGGATTGCAGCCCAGGCACGTTGAACTCGGGGTTCGTGGGGATGGTCCAGCACAGTTCTCCCGCTCAGAATGCTTACCGGATTTGCCAATGGCACGTTTTCCTTTTTTGTGGCAGGCTGAGTCATTTGGTCCTGGAGAGGTGTCCCAAGTCTCTGAGGCTTTGGAGTCAGGCTTTGGGGCCAGACTCCACTCGGAAGCCAAGCTAGGGTGAGGCTTAGGGCTGAGGGGCATTACAGGCCTGACGTGCTGGCGCTGTGATGAACTTCCCGGGGTCTGAGTTGAGGCCTTGGGTCGGCGAGGGGTGTCAAGCTCAGGGATTGCGGCCCGGGCACGTTGAACTCGGGTTCGTGGGGACGGACGGGTACATTTCTCCTGCTCGGAATGTTTACCGGTTTTCCCCATGGCACGTGTTCCTGTTTATTGGCAGGCAGAGTCCTCTGGCCCTGGTCAGGTGTCCCCGGTCCCTGGGGTTTTGGAGCCGGGCGCCTGGGGAGAGAACCTTCAGAAGCCTCCGTGAGATCCCGCTTAAGGACGAGGGGCATGGCAGCACTGATGTGCAAGCACTGTAGCCAGCTCTTGGGGGGTTTGTCTTGAGGGAGTGGGTCAGGTTGAGCGTCAGTCTCAGGGTTGGCCGCCTGAGGGCGCCAAGTTGGTGCGTTGGTTGGGATGGGCATTCTGAGATGTCCTGTTCTGAATGCTCTCCGGAGCTGCAAGGTGTGCATTTGAATTCTTTGTGGTGTTGGAGTCCTCAGATGTTGCTCAGTTACTGCCATCCGTGGGGCTTTGGAGCCAGCCGTCTGGATCCAGAAACTTAGAAGCCAACCTAGGAATAGACCTAGGGCCTAGGGTCATTGGAGCCCTGATCTGGCCACGCTGGGGCCAGCTTTGGGGTGCGGGGGATCCGAGTCAGGGGTGTGGGTCCGGGTGAGTGTCAGGCTCAGGTTTGGAGGGCAGGGAGCCGTTGAATGTGGCATTTTGCCGGGATGGACATGCAGAGTACTCCTATTCGGAAAGCTTTGCCCCAAGTTCCCAGCGGTGAGCCCGCGAGTGATAGGGTGAGGGCGTAGGGGCAGAGCAGGCCTGACATGCCAGCACTGTGGCCTCCTTCCCCGGGGGTTTGTCTTGAGGTCGTGTGTCAGATTGGGCATCAGGCTCAGGGTTGACCGCCAGACGGCACAAAATTTGTGCATTCCTTGGGATGGGCATTCAGAGTTCTCCTGCTCT
>NW_027407644.1:0-1445 GCF_003265705.2 Callorhinus ursinus | reverse complement strand
GCTTGTATTGCTATATACTTTCCTCTTAGGTCTGCCTTTGCTGCATCCGAAAGATTTTGAACAGTTGTGTTTTCATTTTCATTTGCTTCCATGAATTTTTTTAAATTTCTTTAATTTCCTGGTTGACCCATTAATTCTTTAGTAGGATGCTCTTTAGCCTCCATGTACTTGAGTTCCTTCCGACCTTCCTCTTGTGATTGATTTCTAGTTTCGAAGCATTGTGGTCTGAAAATATGCAGGGAATGATCCCAATCTTTTGGTACTAGTTGAGACCTGATTTGTGAGCCAGGATGTGATCTATTCTGGAGAATGTTCCATGGGCACTAGAGAAGAATGTGTATTCTGTTGCTTTGGGATGGAATGTTCTGAATATATGTGAAGTCCATTTGGTCCAGTGTGTCATTTAAAGTCTTTACTTCCTTGTTGATCTTTTGCTTAGATGATCTGTCCATTTCAGTGAGGGGGGGTGTTAAAGTGCCCCACTATTATTGTATTGTTTTCGATGTGTTTCTTTGCTTTTGTTATTAATTGCCTTAAATAATTGGCTGCTCCCATGTTCGGGGCATAGATATTTACAATTGTTAGATCTTCTTGTTGGATAGACCCTTTAAGTAGGATATAGTGTCCTTCCTCATTTCTTCTTACAGTCTTTGGTTTAAAATCTAACTTGTCTGATATAAGGATTGCCACCGCCACTTTCTTTTGATGTCCATTAGCATGGTAAATGGTTTTCCACCCCCTCACTTTCAATCTGGAGGTGTCTTTGGGTCTAAAATGAGTCTCTTGCAGACAGCATATCGATGGGTCTTTTTTTTTTTTATCCAATCTGATAGCCTGTGTCTTTTGATTGGGGCATTTAGCCCATTTACATTCAGGGTAACTATTGAAAGATATGAATTTAGTGCCATTGTATTGCCTGTAAGGTGACTGTTACTGTATGTTGTCTCTGTTCCTTTCTGGTCTATGTTACTTTTAGGCTCTCCCTTTGCTTAGAAGACCCCTTTCAATATCTCTTGTAGGGCAGGTTTCGTGTTTGCAAATTCTTTTAGTTTTTGTTTGTCCTGGAAGCTTTTTATCTCTCCTTCTATTTTCAAAGACAGTCTAGCTGGATATAGTATTGTCGGCTGCATATTTTTCTCGTTTAGTGCTCTGAATATATCATGCCCGTCCTTTCTGGCCTACCAGGTCTCTTTGGATAGGTCTGTTGCCAATCTAATATTTCTACCATTGTAGGCTACAGACCTCTCATCCTGAGCTGCTTTCAGGATTTTCTCTTTGTCTCTGAGACTTGTAAGTTTTACTATTAGATGTCAGGGTGTTGACCTATTTTTATTGATTTTGAGGGGGCGTTCTCTGTGCCTCCTGGAGTTTGATGCCTGTTTCCTTCCCCAAATTAGGGAAGTTCTCTGCTATCATTTGCTCCAATATACCTTCTGCATCCCTCT
>NW_027407643.1:0-1446 GCF_003265705.2 Callorhinus ursinus | reverse complement strand
TCTGTGCTGACTCAGCCGCCCTCCGTGTCGGGAGCCCTGGGCCAGAGGGTCACCATCTCCTGCACTGGAAGCAGCTCCAACATCGGGGGTGGTAGTTATGTGAACTGGTACCAACAGCTCCCAGGAAAAGCCCCCAGAACCATCATCTATGGTAATAGCAAGCGGCCCTCAGGGGTCCCGGATCGATTCTCTGGCTCCACGTCTGGCAGCTCAGCCACCCTGACCATCACTGGGCTCCAGGCTGAGGACGAGGCTGAGTATTACTGCCAGTCCTATGACAGCAGTCTCAATGGTCACACAGTGCTCAGGCCTGTGGGGAAGTGAGACAAAAACCTGCTGTCCCCCAGCAACGGGTCTCCCTGTGCAGCTCCCCCTCCTTGGCCACGTCAGCTCCTTCCTTTGCTTGGTCTAAACTGTAGTCGGAACTAATCTCAAGGAACTTTGGCTACAAAATAGTCCAAATTCTCTTAAATTTCGCTCCTCCAGGGTCACCTTAGCAGGAAGACATTGTTTGGTTTTCTCATATCGAGGAGAAACTCCTGGGTGCCAGGGGCAGAATGCCGGATAGAGAGTCAGTTGATGAGGGAAACAAGGGCAGGAGAAATGTCGCTTAAATTCAATCTCCTCCCGCTGCAGCCCCTGAGAGACACGTGACGCATGCGGATTGTGAGCTTCCTCAAGGACCTCATGGGTGCCTTAGTGTCCTCATGTGTGTGTTTTATTGAAGACTGAAGTAAGCTCGTCTTCACAGCAGCTAGCCCCTTCATTCCTGAAAGCCTGGCTTCCATATTCCTTAGAGATTTATAGTATCCCTCACCTCCAGTAATTATAAAGTATATAATCAGTCAATCCTCACAATCCCAGTGAGCTTTCTGCCCATGGGTCCTGTCTCCAGGCTATAGTAAAATCATCTTTTTTCAACATTCAATGTCTCAAAAATTCATTCTTGACCATTGGGCTTGGCAATCCCAAATCACTGTGACTGGTCAGGATAGAACCAGAGACAGGAAGTCCCCCTGTGTCTGCCGCGGATAGAGCCCTGTCCAGAGACTTTGCATTCACTGCACTTACGGAACACCTACCATGTTAGTCTAGGATGTGGGACATATGTGGACATGACAGGAAGGGTGTGCAGGCTCAGGGAGCTGAGAGTGGGTGGGGGAAGAGAGAGGACACAAGCTAAACATGTTGTCAGGGAAAGCTGTGTCTCAGGATAATGAAGAGGGGTGGGGTTGGTGGGGTGGAACCGGAGCATTGGAGGGGTGCACAGGGAACTCCACAATCTGATGCGTCATCATGGCATCCCTGTTCTGCACAGACAATGAAGGAACAGGAGGGAGCATGTAGGTGGGATGCGGCAGGGGCTGTGGACTCTGTCCCAGTCATACTGGGAGTTCTGGACAAGGGGTTGATGGGGCGGAAAGTAAGAGTCCTCATGACCTGGGG
>NW_027407642.1:775-1446 GCF_003265705.2 Callorhinus ursinus | reverse complement strand
TTTCTTAAAAGAACAAGAAAGCGCTTCTCTCTTCATGACACAAGATGGTAGTTGAATTATGCATTCCCCCACAGTGTGATATCTCAGAGTTAAGTAGGTTAAGTTAGGCTTCCTCCCATACATCTGTAAGCATCTTATCTTCCTGAAATGAGAATGCTTCATGAAAAAAAAAGGAATTCACACCACGAAGGTTGTCTACTAAACTCACAACCCCAGAGCAACTAAAAGAAAGATACCTCTGTCCTATCCAGACCTCACGTGAGCCTTGCGATCATCTCACGAGATTGAGGTTGAGATTGCACTCCAAATCCCATGAAATCTCATGGAATTGAGGCTACATTTCACTCCACATCGCCTGAGGTCACAATGAGATCGGGCGAGATTTCAACAATTCTCGTGAGACAGCAGGGACCTTGGGCGAGATTACCCTGCAACGCTTGTGAGATCTCTTGACGTTGGGTGGGATTTTATTCCAGCCTTTTGAGATCTCATCCAAAACTTGGAGACGTCAGTGCCCATCTCATGAGATCTCATGCATATTGAGCGAGATTTCCATCTCAATCTTGTGAGATCTCATGGACATCGGGCGAGATTTTACTCCAAATCTCGAGCGATCTCATCCACTCCCTGCAGACCTCAGTCCAAATCTCATGAAATGTCATGGCCTTTGG
>NW_027407642.1:0-675 GCF_003265705.2 Callorhinus ursinus | reverse complement strand
TCAGTGCCAATCTCGTGACATCTCATGGATATTGAGCGTTCTTTCAATCTAAACCTTTTGAGATCTTATAAATATGGGCCGAGATTTGACTCCAAATCTCATGAGATAGCGTGGACATCACGTGAGATTTCACTCCGACTCTCCTGAGGTCACAATGACATCGGGCGGGATTTCAGTACAAATCTCGTGAGATATTAGGGAACGTGAACGAGAATTCGCTCCAAATCTCGTCAGATATCAGGGACCTTGGGCGAGATTTCACTCTAAATCTCGTGAGATCCCTTGGAATTCAGGTGAGATTTACTCCAAGTCTCGTTAGCTCTTTTCCAAATTTGGAGACCTCAGTCCAAGTCTTGAGATCTCAGGGACAAGAGGTGAGATTTTTCACTAAATTTCCTGACACTTTAAATCTTTCGAGACACTCTAAATCTCATGGTCATTGGGTGAGATTTTACTCCGAATCTCATGAGAGGTCATTGACATCGGAGGAGAATTCCCTCGATATCCCGTGAGATGGTATAGACTTCAGGCGAGATTTTCCTCCACATCTCGTGAGATCTCATGGACCTTGGGTGAGATTTCAATCCAAATCGTGAGATCTCTTGGACCATGGTTGAGACTGGAGTCAAAGTCTCATGAGATCTCACCCAAACCTGGGAGACTTCAGTGCCAATC
>NW_027407641.1:0-1446 GCF_003265705.2 Callorhinus ursinus | reverse complement strand
TATGGTAGCTCTATTTTCAACTGTTTGAGGAACCTCCATACTGTTTTCCAGAGGGGTTGCACCAGCTTGCATTCCCACCAACAGTGTAGGAGGGTTCCCCTTTCTCTGCATCCCCGCCAACATCTGTCGTTTCCTGACTTGTTAATTTTAGCCATTCTGACGGGTGTGAGGTGGTATCTCATTGAGGTTTTGATTTGGATTTCCCTGATGCCGAGTGATGTTGAGCACTTTTTCATGTGCCTGTTGGCCATTTGGATGTCTTCTTTGGAGAAATGTCTGTTCATGTCTTCTGCCCATTTCTTGATTGGATTATTTGTTCTTTGGGTGTTGAGTTTGATAAGTTCTTTATAGATTTTGGATACTAGCCCTTTATCTGATATGTCATTTGCAAATATTTTCTCCCATTTTGTCGGTTGTCTTTTAGTTTTGTGGACTGTTTCTTTTGTTGTGCAAAAGCTTTTTATCTTGATGAAATCCCAATAGTTCATTTTGCCCTTTCTTCCCTTGCCTTTGCTGATGTTTCTAGGAAGAAGTTGCTGCAGCTGAGGTCGAAGAGGTTGCTACCTGTGTTCTCCTTTAGGATTTTGATGGACTCCTGACTAATGTTTAGGTCTTTCAACCCTTTGGAGTCTATTTTTGTGTGTGGTGTAAGGAAATGGTCCAGTTTCATTCTTCTGCATGTGGCTGTCCAATTTTCCCAACACCATTTGTTGAAGAGACTGTCTTTTTGCCATTGGACATTCTTTCCTGCTTTGTCAAAGATAAGTTGACCATAGAGTGGAGGGTCCATTTCTGGGCTCTCGATTCTGTTCTTGATCTATGTGTCTGTTTTTGTGCCAGTACCATACTGTCTTGATGATGACAGCTTTGTAATAGAGCTGGAAGTCCGGAATTGTGATGCCGCCAGCTTTGCTTTTCTTTTTCAATATTCCTCTGGCTATTCGGGGTCTCTTCTGGTTCCATACAAATTTTAGGATTATTTATTCCATTTCTTTGAAAAAAGTGTATGGTATTTTGATGGGGATTGCATTGAATGTGCAGATTGCTCTAGGTAGCATTGACATCTTCACATTATTGGTTCTCCCAATCCATGAGCATGGAACTTATTTCCATTTCTTTGTGTCTTCAATTTCTTTCATGAGTATTTTATAGTTTTCTGAGTACAGATCCTTTGCCTCTCTGGTTAAATTTATTCCCAGGTATCTTATGGTTTTGGGTGCAATTGTGAATGGGATCGACTCCTTGATTTGTCTCTCTTCTGTCTTGTTGTTGGTGTATAGGAATGCCACTGATTTCTGTGCATTGATTTTATATCCTGCTACTTGACTGAATTCCTGTATGAGTTCTAGCAGTTTTGGGATGGAGTCTTTTGGGTTTTCCACATACAGTATCATATCACCTGCAAAGAGTGAGAGTTTGACTTCCTCTTTGCCGATTTGGATGCCT
>NW_027407640.1:195-1446 GCF_003265705.2 Callorhinus ursinus | reverse complement strand
AGAGGAAAGTATATAGCAATACAAGCCTTTCTCAAGAAACAAGAAAGGTCTCAAATACACAACCTAACCCTACACCTAAAGGAGCTGGAGAAAGAACAGCAAATAAAGCCTAAACCCAGCAGGAGAAGAGAAATCATAAAGATCAGAGCAGAAATCAATGAACTAGAAACCAAAAGAACAGTAGAACAGATCAACGAAACTAGGAGCTGGTTCTTTGAAAGAATTAACAAGATTGATAAACCCCTGGCCAGACTGATCAAAAAGAAAAGAGAAATGACCCAAATCAACAAAATCATGAATGAAAGAGGAGAGATCACAACCAACACCAAAGAAATACAAACAATTATAAGAACATATTATGAGCAACTCTATGCCAGCAAATTAGATAACCTGGAAGAAATGGGTGCATTCCTAGAGATGTATCAACTACCAAAACTGAACCAGGAAGAAATAGAAAACCTGAACAGACCTATAACCACTAAGGAAATTGAAACAGTCATCAAAAATCTCCCAAGAAACAAAAGCCCAGGGCCAGACGGCTTCCCGGGGGAATTCTATCAGACATTTCAAGAAGAATTAATACCTATTCTCCTGAAACTGTTCCAAAAAATAGAAATGGAAGGGAAACTTCCAAACTCATTTTATGAGGCCAGCATTACCTTGATCCCAAAACCAGACAAAGACCCCATCAAAAAAGAGAATTACAGACCAATATCCTTGATGAACATGGATGCAAAAATTCTCACCAAAATACTAGCCAATAGGATCCAACAGTACATTAAAAGGATTATTCACCATGACCAAGTGGGATTTATTCCTGGGCTGCAAGGCTGGTTCAACATCCGCAAATCAATCAACGTGATACAATACATTAACAAAAGAAAGAACAAGAATCATATGATCCTCTCAATAGATGCAGAAAAAGCATTTGACAAAGTACAACATCCTTTCTTGATCAAAACTCTTCAGAGTATAGGGATAGAGGGTACATACCTCAATATCATAAAAGCCATCTATGAAAAACCTACAGCGAATATCATTCTCAATGGGGAAAAGCTGAGAGCTTTTCCCCTAAGGTCAGGAACGCGGCAGGGATGTCCACTCTCACCACTGCTATTCAACATAGTATTAGAAGTCCTAGCCACAGCAATCAGACAACAAAAAGAAATCAAAGGCATCCAAATCGGCAAAGAGGAAGTCAAACTCTCACTCTTTGCAGATGATATGATACTGTACGTGGAAAACCCAAAA
>NW_027407640.1:0-95 GCF_003265705.2 Callorhinus ursinus | reverse complement strand
ATACAGGAATTCAGTAAAGTAGCAGGATATAAAATCAATGCACAGAAATCAGTGGCATTCCTATACACCAACAACAAGACAGAAGAGAGACAAAT
>NW_027407639.1:0-1549 GCF_003265705.2 Callorhinus ursinus | reverse complement strand
CCAGGAAGCTCTTCCCAGCACAGACAGATCTGCCCTGATGGCACCTGTGCCCTAAACCTAACCCTAGGTTTTATTTTGAGGGGTTTGTCCCTAGAGGTCTGGCTCCAAAGCCCCAGGGATTTGGGACAACGGAGCAATACCAGAGGTCTCAGCATGCCCTTCAGTAGGAAGTGGTGGCATTTGAAACCCCAGAAAAGACTCAGAGTAGAAGAAATCTGCATGCCCATCCCAACGAATCCCCACTTTCATTAGTTCCCTAATCACAAACACAGCCTGACAATCACCCTGACCCACGACCTCAACTCAAACCCACAGAATGATCACCACAGCACTGGCTAATCAGACCTGCATGCCCATAGGCCCTAACCATAACCCTGGAATAGGGTCTGATGTGTCTCTACCCAGAAGCCTGGCTCCAAATCCCCATGGATTGGGGTCACAAAGCAATGCCAGAAAACTCGGGCTGCCACCTAGTAGGAAACCCTGCCATTAGGAAGTCTGGAAAGGACTGAAAAGAAGAGAACTCTGCATGGCCATCCCAATGAACCCCTAATTTCAGTGGCCCCTTGGCAGCAAGCCTGAGCCGGACACACACCCTGACACATGCCCTCAACTCAGCCCCACGCAAGCTCCCAACAGTGTTGGCAGATTGGGGCTGCCAAGACACAAAGCCTTAACTCAAAGCCTAAGCTGGCTTCTGAGGGTTCTGTCCCCAGAGGCCTGGCTCCAAAGTCCCATAGAGGTGACATTTGAGCAATATTGGAAGAATCAGCATGCCATCCAGAAGGAAACCACACCATTTGTTACCCTGGAAAGGATTCAAAGCAGGAGAAAACTGCATGTCCATCCCAGCGAACCCTGACTTTTAAAAGTACCCTGACAACTGTACACTGAGCCTGACACTCACCCTGACCCATGCCCTAAACTCAACCCCCTGGAAAGTTTGCCATAGCACAGGCAGATGGGGCCTGCCATGCTCCAGGCCCTAAACCTAGTTTGATTAATAGGAGTCTGTAATCAGAGGTCTGGCTCCAAATTCCCTGGGATTGGTTTCACCAGAGCAATAGCAGAGAACTTAGTCAGCCATTGACAGGGAAACCGAGCCATTTCTAACTCCCCAAATGCTTCAGACCAGGGGAAATCTGCATGCCCATCCCATTGATCCCCCAAATTCACCGGCCCTCTGTTTCCAAATGCTGATGCTGACTCTCACCCTGACCCATGCCCTCAACTCAGCCCCCCAAGAAGCTCGCCATAGCACCAGCAGATCTGGCCAGGCATGCCTCTTGTGCCTAACACTAATGCTAGACTGGCTTCTGAAGGTTATGGTCCCAGAAGCCTGGCACCAATGCACCTATGGATTAGGGATAACAAAGCAATATCAGAACTCAGCCTGCAACCCAGAAGGAAACTGCGCCATTCAGAAATCCAGAATGGATTCAGACTAGGAGAATTCGGCAATGCATCCCAGTGAACCCCCACTTTCAGTGGCACACTAGCCGCAAACCCTGAGCTTGACACTCACCCTGACCACGCCCACAAATCAGAC
>NW_027407638.1:0-1446 GCF_003265705.2 Callorhinus ursinus | reverse complement strand
ATCCAATGAGAGCAGTGTGGTGTGTTCCCTGTGTGCATTCTCGGTATGACTATGTACGAAACTGGCATTCAGAAATAGTACAGTTTTCTGGATTTAGAAGGTATTTAAGGAAGCCAGCTTCATTGAACAATCAAAAGTAACTAATCCAGAACACCTAGAATATTCATCTATCAGTGTGGACAAATTGGAAGGTGGCCATGAACAGAAAAAAAAAGGAAACAAATTTCTCTAGAAGTGAGGCAGCCAACTTGAGAGAAGAGAATTCAGAAAATCCATATGAACATACCTGTAGAACAGCAATTCAGGTTGCCCATCGTGGGAAACTTCACACCCATTACCAAACTGCAAGGGCTTGGCTCACAGAGTGACAGTTGAAATGGCAGTTGAAATGGTTGCATCATCGGTCACCATGGCGATGGGCTGGCCATGATAGAACTTTCAGAGTGCAGACAGCTCTGCACACTGTGGGTTGATGGAGGGAAGGGGGTCCGGGTTGGGCAGATGGATGATGGGTATAAAAGAGGGCACGTGTTGTGATCACCACTGAGTGCTGTGTGTAAGTGATGAAACACTGAATTCTACTCCAGAAACCAATACTGCACTGTATTTTACATGAACTAAAAAAAAAAAAAAAAAAAAAGGATACCCCTGGAGGGGCCACATAGAAGACTTAAATATTCATTTTATATCTGCCATTCTGTAAATCTTTTATTTAAAAAACCTTGTTTAAAAACGTCTTTCCTGGCTAGGCGGAGCAAGATGGCGGAGGAGTAGGAGACCTGGATTTCATCTGGTCTCAGGAATTCAGCTGGATAGGGATCAAACCATTCTGATCATCTACGAATTCAACAGGAGATTGAAGAAAAGAATAGTAACAACACTCTGAAAAGAAAAGTGACCACTTTCTGGAAGGTAGGACGTGCGGAGAAGTGAATCCGAGGTGATATTCGGGAGGATAGACGGCGGGGGAGGGGCCTCCGCCGGCCGCTTCTGGCAAGTGATAGAGCCACGGAGCACAAAATCGGACCTTTTAGAAGTCGGCTCCACTGAGGACATCGTTCCAGTGACTAAGCGGGGGGTGGTACCCTCATGGGACAGTGTGGTCTCAGGACCCTCAGGGTCACAGAAAGACCGGGGGAGCCTGAGTGCGGCAGAGCTCCCAGGTATCGGAACGGGGAAGACAGCTGCAGAGACGGAGCCGAGATCCAGGCTCTCACCTCGCGGTGGCCATAAACCGTAATCCGCGGCACAGTCAGGCCAGTGCTCCTCCAGCAGGGAACCAACAAGTGGTGGATCCCGAGAGACTCCCCTTCCTCCCCTGGGAGGAGCAGCGTGGGCGCACACCGCATGAAACTGCTGGGTTTGGAGACTCCACACTGAGTCGGGTGCCAAAGATAGAAACGCTCGGTCACAGGCTGGGTGAGCACGGAGTGCGTCCGGAGACCG
>NW_027407637.1:0-1446 GCF_003265705.2 Callorhinus ursinus | reverse complement strand
CTTATATAATTGGCTGCTCCCATGTTAGGGGCATAGATATTTACAATAGTTAGATCTTGTTCGATAGACCCTTTAAGTAGGATATAGTGTCCTTCCTCATCCCTTATTACAGTCTTTGTTTTAAAATCTAATTTTTCTGATATAAGGATTGTCACCCCAGCTTTCTTTTGGTGTCCATTAGCATGGTAAATGGTTTTCCACCCCCCGACTTTCAATCTGGGGGTGTCTTTGGGTCCAAAATGAGTTTTTGTAGACAGCATATTGATGGGTCTTGTTTTTTAATCCAATCTGATAGCCTGTGTCTTTTGTTTGGGGCATTTAGCCCATTTACATTCAGGGTAACTATTGAAAGGTATGAACTTAGTGCCATTGTATTGCCTGTAAGGTGACTGTGACTGTATATTGTGTGTATTCCTTTCTGGTCTATGCTGCTTTTAGGCTCTCTCTTTGCTTAGAGGACCCCTTTCAATATTTATTGTAGGGCTGGTTTCGTGTTTGCAAATTCCTTTAGTTTTTGTTTGTCCTGGAAGCTTTTTATCTCTCCTTCAATTTTCAATGAGAGCCTAGCTGGATATAGTATTCTTGGCTGCATATTTTTCTCGTTTAGTGCTCTGAAGATATCATGCCAGTCCTTTCTGGCCTGCCAGGTCTCTGTGGATAGGTCAGTTGCCAATCTAATGTTTCTACCATTTTAGGTTACATATCTCTTCTCCCGAGCTGATTTCAGGATTTTCTCTTTGTCTCTGAGACTCATAAATTTTACTATTAGATGTCGGGTGTTGACCTATTATTATTGATTTTGAGAGGGGTTCTCTGTGCCTCCTAGATTTTGATGCCTGTTTCCTTCCCCACATTAGGGAAGTTCTCTGCTATAATTTGCTCCAATATACCTTCTGCCCCTCTCTCTCTTTCTTCTTCTTGGATCCCAATTATTCTAATGTTGTTTCATCTTATCGTATCGCTTATCTCTCGAATTCTGCCCTCGTGATCCTGTAGTTGTTTATCTCTCTTTTTCTCAGCTTCTTTATTTTCCATCATTTGGTCTTCTATATCGCTGATTCTCTCTTCTGCCTCATTTATCCTAGCAGTTAGTGCCCCCATTTTTGATTGCACCTCATTGATAGCCTTTTTGATTTCGATTTGGTTAGATATTAGTTCTTTTATTTCTCCAGGAAGGGTTTCTCTAATAACTTCCATGCTTTTTTTCAAGTCCAGCTAGTATCTTTAAAATCACGATTCTGAACTCTAGGTCTGACATCGTACTAATGTCTGTATTGAGTAGGTCCCTGGCAGTCGGTACTACCTCTTGTTCTTTTGCTGAGGTGATTTTTTTCTTCTTGTCATTTTGTCCAGAGGAGAATAGATGAATGAGAGAACAAAATGCTAACAGGTTAAAAATGTCCCCAGCAAATATACTGTATACAAATCAGAAAAGACCTGAAACCA
>NW_027407636.1:786-1447 GCF_003265705.2 Callorhinus ursinus | reverse complement strand
TTTTGGCATATATATATAAGTTGCTCTCATTTTAAAATTTTGAGATAGAGTTTCTTCTAATAGATCAAAATATACGCTAAATCACTAGTGTGTGGCTTTGTTCTAGTCTCCTGCCTGATAACATTCTCTCCCTTTTTCTTTTTTTTAAATCTTCTTTCTTTTTTCAACTTCTTATCAATTCCTTTTATAAAATCTTTTATAATTTTCATCTTTACAGTCATATTCCATCCCTTCATTGTATCAACCCTTATTTTGTACATATATAAGTCTTACTTTAAAATTTTAGGAGGCACTTTCTTCTAACAGACCAAAATACACCCAAAATCTAGTGTGTGGCACTGATCCATGCACTCGCCTGATCATATTTGACCATATTCTGTTTTTCTTTTGGTTTTGTTCCGTTTTTGTTTGTTTTTATCTTTTTCTTCTCTTTTTTCTTTCTTTCTCTTTCTTCTCCCCTGGTTTCAGGTCTTTTCTGATTTGTTTAGAGTATATTTTCTGGGGATGTTGTTAACCTGTTAGCATTTTGTTCTCTCATTCATCTATTCTCCTCTGGACAAAATGACAAGATGAAAAAAAATCACCTCAACAAAAGAACAAGAGGTAGTACCATGAACCAGGGACCTACTCAATACGGACATTAGTATGATGTCGGACCTAG
>NW_027407636.1:0-686 GCF_003265705.2 Callorhinus ursinus | reverse complement strand
TATCTTTAAAGTCATGATTCTGAACTCTAGGTCCGACATCGTACTAGAGTTCAGAATCATGACTTTAAAGATACTAGCTGGGCTTGAAAAAACATGGAGGTTATTAGAGAAACCCTTCCTGGAGAAATAAAAGAACTAAAATCGAACCAAGTTGAAATCAAAAAGGCTATTAATGAAGTGCAATCAAAAATGGGGGCACTAACTGCTAGGATAAATGAGGCAGAAGAGAGAATTAGTGATATAGAAGACCAAATGATGGGAATAAAGAAGCTGAGAAAAAGAGAGAAACAACTACTGGATCACGAGGGCAGAATTCGAGAGATAACCGATAGGATAAGATGAAACAACATTAGAATAATTGGGATCCCAGAGGAAGAAGAAGAAAGAGAGAGGGATGGAAGTTATTGGAACAAATTATAGCAGAGAACTTCCCTAATGTGGGGAAGGAAACAGGCATCAAAATCCAGGAGGCACAGAGAACCCCTCTCAAAATCAATAAAAATAGGTCAACACCCCGACATCTAATAGTAAAACTGATGAATCTCAGAGACAAAGAGAAAATCTTGAAAGCAGCTCGGGAGAAGAGATCTGTAACCTATAATGGTAGAAACATGAGATTGGCAACAGACCTATCCACAGAGACCTGGCAGGCCAGAAAGGACTGGCATGATATCTTCAGAGCACTA
>NW_027407635.1:0-1447 GCF_003265705.2 Callorhinus ursinus | reverse complement strand
GACTGAAATGGACAGATCATCTAAGCAAAAGATCAACAAGGAAATAAAGACTTTAAATGACACACTGGACCAAATGGACTTCACAGACATATTCAGAACATTCCATCCCAAAGCAACGGAATACACATTCTTCTCTAGTGCCCATGGAACATTCCCCAGAATTGATCACATCCTAGGTCACAAATCAGGTCTCAACCGGTACCAAAAGATTGGGAATATTCCCTGCATATTTTCAGACCATAATGCTTTGAAACTAGAACTCAATCACAAGAGGAAAGTCGGAAAGAACTCAAATACATGGAGGCTAAAGAGCATCCTACTAAAGAATGAATGGGTCAACCAGGAAATTAAAGAAGAATTAAAAAAATTCATGGAAACCAATGAAAATGAAAACACAACTGTTCAAAATCTTTGGGATACAGCAAAGGCAGTCCTGAGAGGAAAGTATATAGCAATACAAGCCTTTCTCAAGAAACAAGAAAGGTCTCAAATACACAACCTAACCCTACACCTAAAGGAGCTGGAGAAAGAACAGCAAATAAAGCCTAAACCCAGCAGAAGAAGAGAAATAATAAAGATCAGAGCAGAAATCAATGAAATAGAAACCAAAAGAAGAGTAGAACAGATCAACGAAACTAGGAGCTGGTTCTTTGAAAGAATTAACAAGATTGATAAACCCCAGGCCAGACGTATCAAAAAGAAAAGAGAAATGACCCAAATCAACAAAATCATGAATGAAAGAGGAGAGATCACAACCAACACCAAAGAAATACAAACAATTATAAGAACATATTATGAGCAACTATATGCCAGCAAATTAGATAACCTGGAAGAAATGAGTGCATTCCTAGAGATGTATCAACTAACAAAATTGAACCAGGAAGAAATAGAAAACTTGAACAGACCTATAACCACTAAGGAAATTGAAGCAGTCACCAAAAATCTCCCAACATACAAAAGCCCAGGGCCAGATGGCTTCCCAGGGGAATTCTACCAAACATTTAAAGAAGAATTAATACCTATTCTCCTGAAGCTGTTCCAAAAAATAGAAATGGAAGGCAAACTTCCAAACTCATTTTCTGAGGCCACCATTACCTTGATCCCCAAACCAGACAAAGACCCCATCAAAAAGGAGAATTACAGACCAATATCCTTGATGAACATGGATGCCAAAATTCTCACCAAAATACTAGCCAATAGGATCCAACAGTACATTAAAAGGATTATTCACCATGACCAAGTGGGATTTATCCCTGGGCTGCAAGACTGGTTCAACATCCGCAAATCAATCAACGTGATACAATACATTAACAAAAGAAAGAACAAGAATCATATGATCCTCTCAATATGTGCAGAAAAACCATTTGACAAAGTACAGCATCCTTTCTTGATCAAACCTCTTCAGAGTATAGGGATAGAGGGTACATACCTCAATATCATAAAAGCC
>NW_027407634.1:0-1447 GCF_003265705.2 Callorhinus ursinus | reverse complement strand
AATGCAGAAAAAGCATTTGACAAAGTACAGCATCCTTTCTTGATCAAAATTCTTCAGAGTATAGGGATAGAGGGTACACACCTCAATATCATAAAAGCCATCGACGGAAAACCTACAGCGAATATCATTCTCAATGGGGAAAAGCTGAGAGCTGTTCCCCTACGGTCAGGAACGTGGCAGGGATGTTCACTCTCACCACTGCTATTCAACATAGTACTAGAAGTCCTAGCCACAGCAATCAGACAACAAAAAGAAATCAAAGGCATCCAAATCGGCAAAGAGGAACTCAAACTCTCAAGCTTTACAGATGATATGATACTTTAAGTGGAAAACCCAAAAGACTCCCCCCCATAACTGCTAGAACTCATACAGGAATTCAGTCAAGTAGCAGGCTATATTATCAATGCACAAAAATCAGTGCCATTCCTATACACCAACAACAAGACAGAAGAGAGACAAATGAAGGAGTCGATCCCCCTCAAAATTGCACCCCAAACCATAAGATACCTAGGTATAAATTTAACCAAAGAGGCCAAGGATCTGTACTCAGAAAACTATAAAATACTCAGGAAAGAAATTGAAGAAGACACAAAGAAATGGGAAAACGTTCCATGCTCATGGATTGGAAGAACCAACATTGTGAAGATGTCAATGCTACCTAGAGCAATCTACACATTCAATGCAATCCCCCCCCAAATACCATCCACTTTTTTCAAAGAAATGGAAGAAATAATCCTAAAATGTGTATGGAACCAGAAGAGACCCCGAAGAAACAGAGGAATATTGAAAAAGAAAAGCAAAGCTGGCGACATCACAATTCCGGACTTCCAGCTCTATTACAAAGCTGTCATCATCAAGACAGTATGGTACCGGCACAAAAACAGACATATGGATCAATGGAACAGAATCGAGAGCCCAGAAAGGGACCTTCAACTCTCTGGTCAACTTATCTTTGACAAAGCAGGAAAGAATGTCCAGTGGAAAAAAGACAGTCTCTTCCACAAATGGGGTTGGGAAAATTGGACAGCCACATGTAGAAGAATGATACTGGGCTATTTCCTTACACCACACACAAAACTGGACTCCAAATGGTTGAAAGACCCAAACATGAGACAGGCGTCCATCAAAATCCTAAAGGAGAACACAGGTAGCAACCTCTTGGACCTCAGCCGCAGCAACTTCTTCCTGGAAACATCACCAAAGGAACAGGAAGCCAGGGCAAAAATGACCTATTGTGATTTCATCAAGATAAAAAGCTTTTGCACAGCAAAAGAAACAGTCCACAAAACCCAAAGACAACCGACAGAATGGGAGAAAATATTTGCAAATGACATATCAGATAAAGGGCTAGAATCCAAAATCTATAAAGAACTTATCAAACTCAACACCCAAAGAACAAATAATCCAATCAAGAAATGGGCAGAAGACACGAACAGACATTTTTCCA
>NW_027407633.1:218-1448 GCF_003265705.2 Callorhinus ursinus | reverse complement strand
TTGATTGGGGCATTTAGCCCATTTACATTCAGGGTAACTATTGAAAGCTATGAATTTAGTGCCATTGTATTGCCTGTAAGGTGACTGTTACTGTATATTGTCTGTGTTCCTTTCTGATCTATGCTTCTTTTAGGCTCTCTCTTTGCTTAGAGGACCCCTTTCAATATTTCTTAGAGGGCTGGTTTCATGTTTGCCAGTTCCTTTAGTTTTTGTTTGTCCTGGAAGCCTTTTATCTCTCCTTCTATTTTCAATGACAGCCTAGCTGGATATAGTATTCTTGGTTGCATATTTTTCTCGTTTAGTGCCCTGAAGATATCATGCCAGTCCTTTCTGGCCTGCCAGGTCTCTGTGGAGAGGTCTGTTGCCAATCTAATATTTCTACCATTGTAGGTTACATATCTCTTCTCCCGAGCTGCTTTCAAGATTTTCTCTTTGTCTCTGAGACTTGTAAATTTTACTATTAGATGTCGGGGTGTTGACCTATTTTTATTGATTTTGAGAGAGGTTCTCTGTGCCTCCTGGATTTTGATGCCTGTTTCCTTCCTCACATTAGGGAAGTTCTCTGCTGTTATTTGCTCCAATATACATTCTGCCCCTCTCTCTCTTTCTTCTTCTTCTGGGATCCTAATTATTCTCATGTTGTTTCGTCTTACCTTGTCGCTTATCTCTCGAATTCTGCCCTCGTGATCCTGTAGTTGTTTCTCTCTCTTTTTCTCAGCCTCTTTATTTTCCATCATTTGGTCTTCTATATCGCTGATTCTCTCTTCTGCCTCATTTATCCTAGCAGTTAGTGCCCCCATTTTGGATTGCACCTCATTAATAGCCTTTTTGATTTTGACTTGGTTAGATTTTAGTTCTTTTATTTCTCCAGAAAGGGTTTTTCTAATAACCTCCATGGTTTTTTCAAGCCCAGCTAGTATCTTTAAAGTCATGATTCTGAACTCTAGGTCCGACATCTTACTAATGTCCGTATTGAGTAGGTCCCTGGCTGACGGTACTACCTCTTGTTCTTTTTTTGAGGTGATTTCTTTCGTCTTGTCATTTTGTCCAGAGGAGAAAAGATGAATGAGAGAACAAAATGCTAAGAGGTTAAGAATGTCCTCAGCAAAGATACTCTATACAAATCAGAAAAGACCTGAAACCAAGAGACAAGAAAGGGAAAGAAAGGAAAAAGAAAAACAAAAATAGAAAAAAAAAAGATAAAAAACAAAAACAGAACAATACAAAAAA
>NW_027407633.1:0-118 GCF_003265705.2 Callorhinus ursinus | reverse complement strand
CACACACTAGATTTGGGGCGAATTTTGGTCTGTTAGAAAAAAGTGCCTCCTAAAATTTTAAAGGAAGAAAGACTTATATATGTACAAAATAAGGGTTGATACAATGAAGGGATGGAAG
>NW_027407632.1:0-1448 GCF_003265705.2 Callorhinus ursinus | reverse complement strand
TCTGATAGAATTCCCCTGGGAAGCCATCTGGCCCCGGGCTTTTGTTTGTTGGGAGATTTTTGATGACTGCTTCAATTTCCTTAGTGGTTATAGGTCTGTTCAGGTTTTCTATTTCTTCCTGGTTCAATTTTGGTAGTGGATACATCTCTAGGAATGCACCCATTTCTTCCAGGTTATCTAATTTGCTGGCATAGAGTTGCTCATAATATGTTCTTATAATTGTTTGTATTTCTTTGGCGTTGGTTGTGATCTCTCCTCTTTCATTCATGATTTTGTGGATTTGGGTCCTTTCTCTTTTCTTTTTGATCAGTCTGGCCAGCGGTTTATCAATCTTGTTAATCCTTTCAGAGAGCCAGCTCTTAGTTTCGTTGATCTGTTCTACTGTTCTTTTGGTTTCTATTTCATTGATTTCTGCTCTGATCTTTATTATTTCTCTCCTCCTGCTGGGTTTAGGCTTTATTTGCTGTTCTTTCTCTAGCTCCTTTAGGTGTAGGGTTAGGTTGTGTATTTGAGACCTTTCTTGTTTCTTAAGAAAGGCTTGTATTGCTATAGACTTTCCTCTTAGGACTGCCTTTGCTGTATCCCAAAGATTTTGAACAGTTGTGTTTTCATTTTCATTGGTTTCCATGAAATTTTTTAATTCTTCTTTAATTTCCTGGTTGACCCATTCATTCTTCAGTAGGATGCTCTTTAGCCTCCATGTATTTGAGTTCCTTCCGACTTTCCTCTTGTGATTGAGTTCTAGTTTCAAAGAATTGTGGTCTGAGAATATGCAAGGAATAATCCTAATCTTTTGGTATCGGTTTAGACCTGATTTGTGACCTAGGATGTGATCATTTCTGGAGAATGTTCCATGGGCACTGGAGAGGAATGTGTATTCCGTTGCTTTGGGATGTGATGTTGTGAATATGTCTGTGAAGTCCATTTGGTCCAGTGTGTCATTTAAAATCTTTATTTCCTTGTTGGTCTTTTGCTTAGATGATATGTCCATTTCAGTCAGGGGGGTGTTAAAGTCCCCCACTATTATTGTATTGTTGTCAGTGTGTTTCTTTGCTTTTGTTATTAATTGCCTTATAAAAGTGGCTGCTCCCATGTTCGGGGCATAGATATTTACAATTGTTAGATCCTCTTGCTGGATAGACCCTTTAAGTGAGGTATAGTGTCCTTCTTCATCTCTTATTACAGTCTTTGTTTTAAAATCTAATTTGTCTGATATAAGAATTGCCACCCCAGCTTTCTTTTGGTGTCCATTAGCATGGTAAATGGTTTTCCACCCCCTCACTTTCAATCTGGATGTGTCTTTGGGTCTAAAATGAGTCTCTTGCAGACAGCATATTGATGGGTCTTGTTTTTTAATCCAATCTGATAGCCTGTGTCTTTTGATTGGGCATTTAGCCCATTTACATTCAAGGTAACTATTGAAAGATATGAATTTAGTGCCATTGTAT
>NW_027407631.1:833-1449 GCF_003265705.2 Callorhinus ursinus | reverse complement strand
TTCAATTTCCTTAGTGGTTATAGGTCTGTTCAGGTTTTCTATTTCTTCCTGGTTCAATTTTGGTAGTTGATACATCTCTAGGAATGCACCCATTTCTTCCAGGTTATCTAATTTGCTGGCATAGAGTTGCTCATAATATGTTCTTACACTTATTTGTATTTCTTTGGTGTTGGTTGTGATCTCTCCTCTTTCATTCATGATTTTGTTGATTTGGGTCATTTCTCTTTTCTTTTTGATCAGTCTGGCCAGGGGTTTATCAATCTTGTTAATTCTTTCAAAGAACCAGCTCCTAGTTTCGTTGATCTGTTCTACTGTTCTTTTGGTTTCTAGTTCATTGATTTCTGCTCTGATCTTTATGATTTCTCTTCTCCTGCTGGGTTTAGGCTTTATTTGCTGTTCTTTCTCCAGCTCCTTTAGGTGTAGGGTTAGGTTGTGTATTTGAGACCTTTCTTGTTTCTTGAGAAAGGCTTGTATTGCTATATACTTTCCTCTCAGGACTGCCTTTGCTGTATCCCAAAGATTTTGAACAGTTGTGTTTTCATTTTCATTGGTTTCCGTGAATTTTTTTCATTCTTCTTTAATTTCCTGGTTGACCCATTCATTCTTTAGTAGGATG
>NW_027407631.1:0-733 GCF_003265705.2 Callorhinus ursinus | reverse complement strand
TGTATTGCTATATACTTTCCTCTCAGGACCGCCTTTGCTGTATCCCAAAGATTTTGAACAGTTGTGTTTTCATTTTCATTGGTTTCCATGAATTTTTTTAATTCTTCTTTAATTTCTTGGTTGACCCATTCATTCTTTAGTAGGATGCTCTTTAGCCTCCATGTATTTGAGTTCTTTCCGACTTTCCTCTTGTGGTTGAGTTCTAGTTTCAAAGCATTGTGGTCTGAAAATATGCAGGGAATGATCCCAATCTTTTGGTACCGATTGAGACCTGATTTGTGACCTAGGATGTGATCAATTCTGGAGAATGTTCCATGGGCACTAGAGAAGAATGTGTATTCCGTTGCTTTGGGATGGAATGTTCTGAATATGTCTGTGAAGTCCATTTGGTCCAGTGTGTCATTTAAAGTCTTTATTTCCTTGTTGATCTTTTGCTTAGATGATCTGTCCATTTCAGTCAGGGGGGTGTTAAAGTCCCCCACTATTATTGTATTGTTGTCAATGTGTTTCTTTGCTTTTGTTATTAATTGCCTTATATAATTGGCTGCTCCCATGTTCGGGGCATAGATATTTACAATTGTTAGATCTTCTTGTTGGATAGACCCTTTAAGTAGGATATAGTGTCCTTCCTCATCTCTTATTACAGTCTTTGTTTTAAAATCTAGTTTGTCTGATATAAGGATTGCCACCCCAGCTTTCTTTTGGTGTCCATTAGCATGGTAAATGGTTTTCC
>NW_027407630.1:0-1449 GCF_003265705.2 Callorhinus ursinus | reverse complement strand
TTACAATTAATTGATCACATCCAGTTGCAGATTTCTTTATTCCTTCTCCACTGCCATTGCTTCACTTGACAAACCTTGTGTATGTGGAAGATGCGCCTTACTAAGCCCCTGCTGTAAATCATTATAGATTTATATCACTGTAGAAGGTATATTAGATTATGGAAAATAAACCTCAGGACCTTGGGCTGTTTGCTCGGGGTCCCCTGTGCCTCGCTATACTGTCGTCTCTTTTTCTTTTTTTAAAAGATTTTATTTATTTATTTGAGAGAGAGAATGAGATAGAGAGAGAGAGAGCATGAGAGGGGGGAGGGCCAGAGGGAGAAGCAGACTCCCTGCTGAGCAGGGAGCCCGATGCAGGACTCAATCCCTGGAATCCAGGATCATGACCTGAGCGGAAGGCAGCCGCTTAACCAACTGAGCCACCCAGGCGCCGCTGTAGTCTCTTTTTCTCAGTTCCTTCGCCAACCCAGGTCCCCGACTCTCTGATGTCGACGATATTGATTATTTTGAATTGAAGCTACCCGAAAAGAAACTGGTGCAAGGGCACTCAAACCCTCCTCTGTCTCCCTGAAAGCAGGAATCCAATGTCCCATATGAAAAAGGCACCCCCTGTACTAAGAAGTAAAAAGACATCCTTCTCACCAGGGCCTTTAAAGCAGAGGTTCTAAATTTCATCTAGACACTCTCTAAATTAAAACTCCCCAAAATCCCTGAGAAATGTATTTTTTCCTTGTCTAAAATGCATAAAAACTGTCTGTCTTAATAATTTGTATTTCTTTAAGGGTCTCCATTTCAATATCCGTTCTCCATGCGTATTTAATGTCTCAGTGAAACTTAATTCTTACTTAAGCTGGGAGACCAGGACAGGTAACAGAGGAACTTCTCCTTCCTTGCATACCCTTTCTGTAATCCTAATATCTTAGCCAATGATTTGTAAAGGAAAGAAGTAACAGAATTATATACCTGGGAGAGAGATTTGTCCCCAGGAAGGACTTTCTGGTATTTTTAACAGTGGAAATATCAACATTTGATCCAAAGTCTCCTGAAAAGTATTTATTTATTTTTAAGATGAACTTCTAATTTCAGTGTCCCCTGAAATTCAGATGTGGGTTCCCAGAGGGTATGTTAGGAGCCTTGAAAGGAAAGCTCACAGCCAAGTCCTGTGTGGAGTCGTGCTGCCATCAAGTGATGAAGGAGTTTGGGAAAATCTCTTCATCTCTCTGCACTCAGCTTCCTCATGTATAAGATAAGGTTGTTAATCAAATTCTCCACGGTCCCTTTCTGCTATGATTCTGTGAGTGCACAAGGGTCTGCGGTGCCTTTGAAGCAGCCCTGGGGACTGTAGCTGAGACCTGACTTGGTCCCTTCACTGTGTGTCTCTTGCAGGAGCCTGAGCTGAGCACACACTGAAAACAGAGAACAGAGGGAGCATTTGGGAGACAGAAAATC
>NW_027407629.1:0-1449 GCF_003265705.2 Callorhinus ursinus | reverse complement strand
GCTGTCAGGGTGGTAGGGAAGCAGGAAGCTGCAGGCTTCAGGGCCTGGTTTTGAGGAGTATGAGTTCTGGGGTCTTGTGGGTGTAGCCACAAGGCGAGGAAAAAGGCACCATATGAAGCAGGACCGATAATAAGGGCCCTAGATTTCTGGGAGATACCGAGGAAGAGGGGGAGGCTAGAAGTGGAGAGAGAGAGGTGTAATGGCTTGAGATCTTTAGAGACAATTTTGGGTGGGAGACTCTGAAAATAGCCACAGGGTTCTTGGGGCTGCAGTGTCAGGTGGAAGGTGGCAGGGTGAGGGAGAGTAGCCAAGGCAGGTTCAGTGATCCCAGGTGTGGGTAGGAGGGGGAGTCCAGGGGTGGAAGTTCTGGGAACTAGGGAGAGGCCACAAGAGTTTGGGGGTACCTTGGTGGCTGTCAGAGTCTAAGGTGGAGGCAGGAACCTAGAAGAATGCCATGACAATACGCTGGGGTCATTGCAGTCAGCCACAGGAGGGGCACCTCATTATCTCTGGAAGAAAGGGGTTTCTAAAAATTGGGAGTTGATGTGCAAGAGGGAGCGAGGTCAGTCTCTAGGTGAGAGAAGGACCCCAGCGTCTGTGCTATGGGAGGAATAGGAGCCCAGGTGTCAGCCCTGGGGTCTCTCAGCTGATGAAGCTGGGAGCAAGGATGGTCTGAGTTGGGGATGTGGGCCACACCCATGAGACCCAGGGGACTACTAAGGCCCAAGCTTGGCCTCCTTCCTAGCCCTGAACAGAGGCAGTCTGGGTGGGGCTTCCTATTCAGAAGACACTCTTTCCAACCACCAGAGGGGTCCCTGACACTTATTCACACGTGGCTTTATATTTGGCAACCACAGACACTGCCAAGGCCAGCAGAATGGCATTTGGCAGCATCTTTATCATACTCCTGCCCCAGCCTGTCCTGGAAGCCCAGTGACCTCACAAAGCTCTGTGGCCTCCTGACAAATCAGCATGGCTACATCCCCCTCCCCCACCCCCAGTAGTCAGGCCAGGCAGGAGGCCTTTACCTTAACTGGTTCAGGTTGAAACAAGATCCCAGCTTTCTGTATAGACTCGTCTGCACACCTCGGATGATGGGGGCTCATGTGCAGCCCCCTCCCTCTGTCCCAAGACCAGGATCTTCATTCCCAGTTACCCTTCGAAGGTTCCATATCATCTGAGGATCCAGTTTTGTGCAGTGTCTGGGTCTGCCCCTCATGCAAGCTGCAACCACAGTTCCTGTTCCAAATCATGGGTTGAGGGGCAGCTCTGTCCCTCTGTGTCAAGATGATGCAGCATGTCAATGATCACAGGGTTTCGGGCTCACCAAATTAATCGATCCTTAACACTGTGTAGGGCATATTGTCTTTCCCTCTTCTAAGTACATACTATCAGCACACATTTCAAAGAGCCACTTTGAATTTCTCTAATTTAGGACTACAAAGCCCA
>NW_027407628.1:0-1449 GCF_003265705.2 Callorhinus ursinus | reverse complement strand
TACTGATAACCTTTTATTGGATTGATAAATAAGTAAATAATAAAAAACAGATGATTGATCTCTGCAAGTGCAACTTAGAGAGGAAATGAGCTAGCGTTTAAGGAAGTTGGAACTTTTAATTTTCCACATCTGTAACCTCGGCAAGGAGCCTCACGTTTGTGTGTCTCATTATCCTCGAATGTAAATGATGATGATGGAAACTCCGTCTTGGGGTTGAGTGACAACCCAATGAGTTGGGACAGGTAAAAGTTGAGAACAGTGCGTGGTCCACAGTAAATACTCAAGAAATATCAACTATTATGACTATTATAACAATTCTTCCATTTGGGAGATAAGTCAAGACCCACTGCACCTGTGGCGGTGAAGGTTTCCATCATTTCATTTCTCCGTGGAAGGCAGAATCAGCAAGAGCTTCCTAGATGGACTCAAGGCCTAAGATTCCTTGCACTCTCTCTAGTTTGCGGACACTTCTAAGAGGTAATTCTGCTTCTATGGTAGAAGAATCAGTGTTGAGGCACCTGGGTGGCTCAGTTGGTTAAGCGTCTGCCCCCGGCTCAGGTCCTGATCTCAGGGTCCTGGGATTGAGTCCCACATCAGGCTCCCTGCTCAGGAGGGAGTCTGCTTGTCCCTCTGCTCCTCTCCCTGCTTGTTGTCTCTGTCTGTCTGTCTGTCCCTCTCAAATAAAATCTTTAAAAAAAAAAAGAAGAAGAAGAATCAGTGTTGGTGGGGGAATATCAGAGTCAAGAGCTGCAGTATCGCTAGAATAAGTGCTTGGGAAACCAGCTTGTACCAACTTGCTGAAGCCGATTGTTAAGTTTTTGAGAATTTTGCAAGTTGGTTGTTGCCATTATTAAAAATGAAATCATATAATCATACAAATAAGTGAATAATATAAAAGTAAGGTAATAAATACTTAAAACTCAGCATTTCAAATTACTTTACTATTATGTATGCTCTTGAGGTTATTCTTACCTGTTTTTTCTTTGGGGTGGAAATACAATATAATGTTGTGCTACTCCTCATCTCTTCCCAGCATTCAGTGGTGTCACATTGGTAGCTTGAAATCAGCCATAGTGGTAATCTTTATACCACAGGATTGGCAAATGCTGCAAATCAGAGCTTAATTTACTATTCTGTGGCCAGACAAAATTAAGGGAATGACAAACTACAGCTCATAAACCAAATCTAGCCCACTGCCTGTTTTTGTATGGCTTATGAGCTAAAAATGGTTTTTATATTTTTAATTGTTGAAAAAACAAAAGAAGAAAAATATTTCCGGATACATAAAAATTACATTGAATTCAAAGTTCAGTGTCCACAAATAAAATTTGGCTGGAATACAGCCACGCTTATCTGCTTACATGCAGCTTCTGGCTGCTTTCATACTGTGATGGCCGGGTTGTACAAATAGAGATAGTTAAGATAGAGACCTTATGAACTAAAAAACCG
>NW_027407627.1:0-1449 GCF_003265705.2 Callorhinus ursinus | reverse complement strand
TCTGGTGTTCGTTGCTCTTGACTGCTCTGGGTAGAGTGTGTCAAGAGCAACGAACACCAGATGGAGCCAGTGGAAACCCAAAATGATGGACTCCAACAGAGCACAGACTATTACTGGGAAACCTAGGGAGGCCTGCATATGTATCAGGCTGTGGATAGCATTGTTCCCTTTGCACCAGGATCTGGTAACATCTCCACTTGCCTGGAACACTGCACGTTCATGGGTCCCAAGCTCTTCCTTCATGTTTCTTCTTCCCATGTGCCCAGAAGCAAATAAGATTGTCCACCAACCCTCCCTACATACATGGTAATGGCCATGCACAATTTCCCTCTCAAATGCTTCCTACCTAAGCTGTCTAATTTCAGTCTCCTGCCTGGCTCCACAAGTGTAGCTTCACAGGCTGCCTTGGAGCTGCCCAGGTGTCAATGGAGAATGGTTCCCCACGTGCGGAGGGCATTTAAACAACAAATTAAGTGGCTAACCTGTCCCGTTTGTTGAGGGGAATATTGAAAATACCAGGACTCTTACAAAAACAAAATTAAAAAAAAAAACGTTAAAAAATAAATATAAAAATGAACGGGAAAAATGAAAACACTCAAATGAAAAATGACAAAAGTTCCAATAATTAAAAACTAAATATAAATAAAGAAAGGAAATATAGAAAACAATGTATTGCAATGCAAGAGAACGTCATTAGGTGGCCCTTCTTGGGTCACCAAAAGTGACTCGAGGTCCACATCCACATTCTGGGAGCTGAAACAATTGTGGAGGGGCCTTCACTGGGTCCGGTCTTCCAAGAATCCCCAGAGTCTCAACAGCACGATTAGATGTCAGGGCTGTAATCCTGGAGAAAAGCTAGTGGGAGAGGTAAAGGCACATTGCATCCAGAGGAGAGGTGGTGGGGCACGTCCACCGGCCCTGGGCAAGCACTTGGCTCAAGTGGTCCCGATGTCCTCCTGAAGACCTCTTCCACCAAAGGTCTGAACCACTGAAGACACAGCTACCACGGGAAGCTGATGGAATGATTGAGATTTGGCCATCCAGGGTGGGCCATCCCAGGCATTGATAAGTCCCGTGGTGCCAGGTCCTGCCCAGTCGACCAGCCAGCATTCTGGAACCCAAAGGACACCATCAGCATGGCTCCCACCACCACATCAAGGAGTTAATTTCCGACAGATTCCCTGCTCCCTGCTTGCATTCTCCAAAACCCCTAATAACGTCCCAGGGATCGGGAACATAGAACGGACTATGCCAATTGCCTGCACAACTGCTGGAGAGCTGTGATCTATGGAGGATTGGGAGAATGGGATAAAGAGAGGCTTCCATATGGATGCCGTCAGAATGAAAACTGAAGTGGGTGGCCGGGATTCCCACCAAGAGTCCCTCTTTTGAAAACAGGCATGCTAGATCTCAGGTGGCAGAGAACAGGTCAAGATTCAGCACCCATGT
>NW_027407626.1:0-1449 GCF_003265705.2 Callorhinus ursinus | reverse complement strand
CAAAGACACCCCCAGATTGAAAGTGAGGGGGTGGAAAACCATTTACCATGCTAATGGACACCAAAAGACAGCTGGGGTGGCAATCCTTATATCAGACAAATTAGATTTTAAAACAAAGACTGTAATAAGAGATGAAGAAGGACACTATATCCTGCTTAAAGGATCTATCCAACAAGAAGATCTAACAGTTGTAAATATCTATGCCCCTAATGTGGGAGCAGCCAATTATATAAGGCAATTAATAACAAAAGCAAAGAGACACATTGACAACAATTCAATAATAGTAGGGGACGCTAACACCCCCCTAACTGAAATGGACAGATCATCTAAGCAAAAGATCAACAAGGAAATAAAGACTTTAAATGAAACACTGGACCAAATGGACTTTACGCACATATTCAGAACATTCCATCCCAAAGCAACAGAATACATATTCTTCTCTAGTGCCCATGGAACATTCTCTAGAAATCCTAGGTCACAAATCAGGTCTGAACCGTACCAAAAGATTGGGATCATTCCCTGCATATTTTCAGACCACAATGCTTTGAAACTAGACTCACTCACAAGAGGAAAGTCGGAAAGAACTCAAATACATGGAGGCTAAAGAGCATCCTACTAAAGAATGAATGGGTCAACCAGGAAATTAAAGGAGAATTAAAAAAATTCATGGAAACCAATGAAAATGAAAACACAACTGTTCAAAATCTTTGGGATACAGCTAAGGCAGTCCTGAGAGGAAAGTATATAGCAATACAAGCCTTTCTTAAGAAACAAGAAAGGTCTCAAATACACAACTTAAACCTACACCTAAAGGAGCTGGAGAAAGAACAGCAAATAAAGCCTAAACCCAGCAGGAGAAGAGAAATAATAAAGATCAGAGCAGAAATCAATGAAATAGAAACCAAAATGACAGTAGAACAGATCAACGAAACTAGGAGCTGGTTCTTTGAAAGAATTAACAAGATTGATAAACCCCTGGCCAGACTGATCAAAAAGAAAAGAGAAATGACCCAAATCAACAAAATCATGAATGAGGGAGGAGAGATCACAACCAACACCAAAGAAATACAAACAATTATAAGAATATATTATGAGCAACTCTATGCCAGCAAATTAGATAACCTGGAAGAAATGAGTGCATTCCTATAGATGTACCAACTACCGAAATTGAACCAGGAAGAAATAGAAAATCTGAACAGACCTAGAACCACTAAGGAAATGGAAGCAGTCATCAAAAATCTCCCAAGAAACAAAAGCCCGGGACCATACGGCTTCCCAGGGGTGTTCTGTCAGACATTTCAAGAAGAATTAATACCTATTCTCCTGAAACTGTTCCAAAAAATAGAAATGGAAGGAAAACTTCCAAACTCATTTTATGAGGCCACCATTACCTTGATCCCACAACCAGACAAAGATCCCATCAAAAAGGAGAATTACAGACCAATATCC
>NW_027407625.1:1112-1449 GCF_003265705.2 Callorhinus ursinus | reverse complement strand
TCCCATTAGGGTTAGGATCAGGTCCCAGGGCCTCGTCTGTGCCCGTGGGCTGGGCAGTCCCCACAGTGGCCCCTGGCACCGCTGAGTCCTGGTCACACATCCCTGTGGATTCCCCTCCCCTCCAGGGTGGATGGCCTGTGTGACAGCGCTCTCAGGAATGGAATGGCACAAAATGCCGGGATGTCATTTCCAAGCTGGTGGAGGAAAGTCTATGACTTCTCCTGGTTCCCTCTGTCCTGTGTTCATTCTCTGTCTCCTTCTCTGTCTCTGTGTCTGTGTCTCTCCCAGGAGCAGGATCGGTGGGTTCCATGGGCGATGTGAGAAACCTCAGAAGCCT
>NW_027407625.1:0-1012 GCF_003265705.2 Callorhinus ursinus | reverse complement strand
CTGCATCTCTGCAGCCCAAGTGACAGCAGAGTAAGCTGAGGCCTTTTGTGCTATAGCCCTCTGGACTTGTGTGAGGGTATCTCTTCCTACTCCCAAGTGCCCAGGGTGGTGGTGGACAGCGGAACCCAGACCCTGTCTTTTCCCAGTGCCCTGGCAACACCCTGGGTCCCTTGGGGACCCCTGACCATCAGCCTGGCCTGTCTCCTCTCGCCATGCTCTGGATCTGGGTCCTTGCCGGGAGTCCTGATTCCCTGCCCCATGGCCCAGCTGTCTCCAACCTCTTTCTTCTTTCCCGCACTTGTCACCCACCTCGCTCCCCGGGTGTCCTCCCCTTCTGACCCCCAGCTGGGCAGTCAGAGTGGTGTGTGTGGGTGTGCAGGTGCACATGCCTCTACATGCCTGGGGATGCCAAGGTCATGTCCCCACATGGGACGGGGTGGGTAGCTATCCCCGAGGATCTGAGGGGCTCTCACCCCCAAAGCGAACCTCATGGGAGGGTTGGGGCTGACCTAGGACTGGAGAGCAGCCCTGCTCCTTGGGCTCTGCACTCCTCAGTTGTCCTGGGCCAGTCCCTGCCTCTCTTGACCAAGGTTCCCAACTGTCCCTGAGGGTTGGACATGGAAACGCTTGAATGTGGCCGCTCCTCCAGGGGTAGGTGGGGGACAGGTGCACCAAGCACCCAGACCTCCCCACCGAGAGGGCCAGCCAGGTGTGTCATGGCCAGGTGTGCAAAGGGGACCTGCACACAGCATCTGTACGGTGAACCAGCCGTGGGGCGGATGTACACGAAACCCATGGCTCTGCACCTGACCGGTCCCACACATTCCCTCATCACAGCCGACTGCTCTGTGGCCCCAAAGTCCGCTGGGCCCCGCAAGCACGTCCACCCTGGGCAGCAGGCCTTAGGGTGCAAGGCCAGGTGGGTAGGACATCTGGGGACACACAGGTCATTGAATACCCCCCACCCAGCTGGCCTGGAATGCAGACTCCCTCTCAGGGTCCAGCTAAGTGC
>NW_027407624.1:0-1450 GCF_003265705.2 Callorhinus ursinus | reverse complement strand
TTGGACACGTAGATTCGGGCAAGTCTACCACTACTGGTCATCTGATCTACAAATGTGGTGGGATCGACAAAAGAACTATTGAAAAATTTGAGAAGGAGGCTGCTGAGATGGGAAAGGGCTCCTTCAAGTATGCCTGGGTCTTGGATAAACTGAAAGCTGAACGTGAACGTGGTATCACCATTGATATCTCCCTGTGAAAATTCGAGACCAGCAAGTATTACGTGACCATCATTGATGCCCCAGGACACAGAGACTTTATCAAAAACATGATTACAGGCACATCTCAGGCTGACTGTGCTGTCCTGATTGTTGCTGCTGGTGTTGGTGAATTTGAAGCCAGTATCTCCAAGAATGGGCAGACCCGTGAGCATGCCCTTCTGGCTTACACACTGGGTGTAAAACAACTAATTGTTGGTGTTAACAAGATGGATTCCACTGAGCCACCCTACAGCCAGAAGAGATACGAGGAAATCGTTAAGGAAGTCAGCACCTACATTAAGAAAATTGGCTACAACCCTGACACAGTAGCATTTGTGCCAATTTCTGGTTGGAACGGTGACAACATGCTGGAGCCAAGTGCTAACATGCCTTGGTTCAAGGGATGGAAAGTAACCCATAAAGATGGGAATGCCAGTGGAACCACACTGCTTGAAGCTCTGGATTGCATCCTGCCACCAACTCGTCCAACTGACAAGCCCTTGCGTCTGCCTCTCCAGGACGTCTACAAAATTGGTGGTATTGGTACTGTCCCTGTGGGCCGAGTCGAGACTGGTGTTCTTAAACCTGGGATGGTGGTCACCTTTGCTCCAGCCAATGTTACAACTGAAGTAAAGTCTGTTGAAATGCACCATGAAGCTTTGAGTGAGGCTCTTCCTGGGGACAATGTGGGCTTCAATGTCAAGAACGTATCTGTCAAAGATGTTCGTCGTGGCAATGTGGCTGGTGACAGCAAAAATGACCCACCAATGGAAGCAGCTGGCTTCACGGCTCAGGTGATTATCCTGAACCATCCAGGCCAAATCAGTGCTGGATATGCACCTGTGCTGGATTGTCACACGGCTCACATTGCTTGCAAGTTTGCTGAGCTGAAGGAGAAAATAGATCGTCGATCTGGAAAAAAGCTGGAAGATGGTCCCAAGTTCTTGAAATCTGGTGATGCTGCCATTGTTGATATGGTTCCTGGCAAGCCTATGTGTGTTGAGAGCTTCTCTGACTAACCTCCTCTGGGCTGTTTTGCTGTTCGTGACACGAGACAGGCGGTTGCTGTGGGTGTCATCAAAGCAGTGGACAAGAAGGCAGCTGGAGCTGGCAAGGTCACCAAGTCTGCCCAGAAAGCTCAGAAGGCTAAATGAATATTATCCCCAATACCTGCCACCCCAGTCTTAATCAGTGGTGGAAGAACGGTCTCAGAACTGTTTGTGTCAATTGGCCATTTAAGTTTAATAGTAAA
>NW_027407623.1:0-1450 GCF_003265705.2 Callorhinus ursinus | reverse complement strand
TTGGACACGTAGATTCGGGCAAGTCTACCACTACTGGTCATCTGATCTACAAATGTGGTGGGATCGACAAAAGAACTATTGAAAAATTTGAGAAGGAGGCTGCTGAGATGGGAAAGGGCTCCTTCAAGTATGCCTGGGTCTTGGATAAACTGAAAGCTGAACGTGAACGTGGTATCACCATTGATATCTCCCTGTGAAAATTCGAGACCAGCAAGTATTACGTGACCATCATTGATGCCCCAGGACACAGAGACTTTATCAAAAACATGATTACAGGCACATCTCAGGCTGACTGTGCTGTCCTGATTGTTGCTGCTGGTGTTGGTGAATTTGAAGCCAGTATCTCCAAGAATGGGCAGACCCGTGAGCATGCCCTTCTGGCTTACACACTGGGTGTAAAACAACTAATTGTTGGTGTTAACAAGATGGATTCCACTGAGCCACCCTACAGCCAGAAGAGATACGAGGAAATCGTTAAGGAAGTCAGCACCTACATTAAGAAAATTGGCTACAACCCTGACACAGTAGCATTTGTGCCAATTTCTGGTTGGAACGGTGACAACATGCTGGAGCCAAGTGCTAACATGCCTTGGTTCAAGGGATGGAAAGTAACCCATAAAGATGGGAATGCCAGTGGAACCACACTGCTTGAAGCTCTGGATTGCATCCTGCCACCAACTCGTCCAACTGACAAGCCCTTGCGTCTGCCTCTCCAGGACGTCTACAAAATTGGTGGTATTGGTACTGTCCCTGTGGGCCGAGTCGAGACTGGTGTTCTTAAACCTGGGATGGTGGTCACCTTTGCTCCAGCCAATGTTACAACTGAAGTAAAGTCTGTTGAAATGCACCATGAAGCTTTGAGTGAGGCTCTTCCTGGGGACAATGTGGGCTTCAATGTCAAGAACGTATCTGTCAAAGATGTTCGTCGTGGCAATGTGGCTGGTGACAGCAAAAATGACCCACCAATGGAAGCAGCTGGCTTCACGGCTCAGGTGATTATCCTGAACCATCCAGGCCAAATCAGTGCTGGATATGCACCTGTGCTGGATTGTCACACGGCTCACATTGCTTGCAAGTTTGCTGAGCTGAAGGAGAAAATAGATCGTCGATCTGGAAAAAAGCTGGAAGATGGTCCCAAGTTCTTGAAATCTGGTGATGCTGCCATTGTTGATATGGTTCCTGGCAAGCCTATGTGTGTTGAGAGCTTCTCTGACTAACCTCCTCTGGGCTGTTTTGCTGTTCGTGACACGAGACAGGCGGTTGCTGTGGGTGTCATCAAAGCAGTGGACAAGAAGGCAGCTGGAGCTGGCAAGGTCACCAAGTCTGCCCAGAAAGCTCAGAAGGCTAAATGAATATTATCCCCAATACCTGCCACCCCAGTCTTAATCAGTGGTGGAAGAACGGTCTCAGAACTGTTTGTGTCAATTGGCCATTTAAGTTTAATAGTAAA
>NW_027407622.1:0-1450 GCF_003265705.2 Callorhinus ursinus | reverse complement strand
TGGTGAGGGAAGGGGCTCTGTCCATGTCCTCACTGGCTGTGGTCTTGGCTGCCTCATCTGCCAGACAATTTCCCTGTGCTATGTGGCTGTCTCCTTTCTGGTGTCCCTTACAGTGCAGGATTGCTACTTCCTTTGGAAGCTAGATGGCTTCAAGGAGTCTCAGTATCTCCCCTTTGTTCTTGATAACTTTTCCTGCTGTGCTTAGGAGGCCCCTTTCCTTGTAGATGGCTCCATGTATATATACAGTAGCAAAGGTGTACCAAGAGTCAGTATAGATGTTGACTTGTTTGCCTTCACCGAGGGTGAGGGCTCGGACTAAGGCCTATAATTCAGCCCGTTGAGCTGGCCATCCAGCTGGTAATGCCTTAGTTTCTAGGACTTCAGTGGTTGTGGTTACTACATAACCCACTTACCGGGCACCATCTTTTAGGTAACTGTTGCCGTCACTTAACAGCGTGAGCTCTGGATTCTTTATGGCTTGATCCCGAAGATCTGGATGGCTCACGTAGACTTGATCAATCACCTCGGAGCAGTCATGGTCTGGTTTCCCCTCTTTTGTAGGGAGAAGCATTGCTTGATTTAATGTCCTTACTGTTTTGAGGGTGACCCACGGGTCGTCTCAGAGGAGGCCTTGGTATTGTGCTAGCTGACAGTTGGAAAGGCAGAGGTGTCCCTGTGCGTTCATGAGGGACACAACTGCATGAGGGACCTTGATGTTAAGTTCTTGCCCCAGGGTAAGTCTGTTCTCCTCCTTGATGAGTAGGACTGTGGCTGCCAGCACCCTGGGGCATGGTGGCCACCCCTTGCCATGGGGTCCACCTTCTTTGACAGGTAAGCAACTGGCCATTGCCAGGGTCCAACAGTCTGGGTGAGTACCCCAAGTGCTATTTTTTCCTTTTCATGCACAAAGAGATTGAAGGGTTTTTCTACATCTGGTGGGCCCAAGGCTGGAACCTACCACAGGGTGGTCTTTATCTCTGTGAAATCGGCTTCTGCTTCCTCAGTCCAGGTAGGGTGTTCTCGATCTGGTCCCCCTAAGAGATCATACAGTGGTCTTGCCATTGCCGAGAATCCAGGGACCCAGCTGTGGCAGAATCCTGCAGCCCCCATGAATTCTCGAAGGCCCCTTTTTGTCTGGGGCTGTGGCAGGCAGATGATGACCCTTTTCCTCTCTGGCCCTAGTTCTCTTTTCCCTTGGGTGAGGAGGAAACCAAGGTGCCAGGCCTGTTTTTGGCAGATTTGTGCCTTCTTCCATGAGGCTCGGTACCCCAAGTCTGACAGGAGCTGTACGAGGGCCTTTGCGCCATTTGCGCAGTCTTCTTGTGTAACTGGCAAGGAGGAAATCATCCACATACTGGAGGAGGGTGCATCATGTGGCCCCTCTTGGGAAGCTGGCAAGGTCCATGGCCAGTGCTTCCCCAAAGAGGGTTGGTGCGTTTTTTAAACCACT
>NW_027407621.1:0-1450 GCF_003265705.2 Callorhinus ursinus | reverse complement strand
TTGTTTGTTTATTATTTGTTCAATTTTGCATTTCTTTTATTGATTTTATACTGGAACATGAATTAGAATCAGCTTGCATTTCAGGCATTCCTGGGGTCAGGATGCAGTGATAAGTTGTTTGCAAAGATGAGCAGGACTTGCCAGTCTGTACCTGCCCCAGTATTTAGCTGTGCACTTGCAGATTCCTGAGAAAGCCCAATATGTCCACATATCTGGCCAGTGCGGCCTTCCACGGCAGGGCCGTTTTACGGCCTCCAAGTGATTGTATTCACCTTGTGATGATCTTGTTACTGCACCTGATAAATAATGCAGTCACTTTTATTAATTCTCAATCCATCTATGCAGGAGAAACTATCATCTGAACAGCCATATGGTTGACTTTTTAATGAATGCCAAATACCTGGCTGCCACACACGCGATTCTTGGTGGGTGCACTCATTAGGCATGATTTTCCCTTAACTACCAAACCTAAAATCCCCTCCCAGGAGCCCCCTACTATGTGGTTGTATATTTAAAAAAAAGGGGGGGGGACAGTTCACAGAGAAGGCTCAAACAGCAGTGCATACTTAATGGCTTGTTCCAAGGAGTAAATTAAGCCCGGAACTGTCAAGGTATTAAAATTAGCAGAGCAGATCCTGAGTATTAAGGAGAGAAATTTCTGAGAGAGAGAGTTCATTTCTTCACATTGACTCAATAGTAAAATAAAGTGAACTCTGACAATATGATTTAGCAAAGACTCTAAAACATAACATGTTGAAATGTCTGTGTATCAAAAGTTATTTTTCTGTTCTATTACCTTTAATGAATAGCGCAGATCACCAAGTATATTCACTGAGCTATGGCTCAGTGCATTTTTGATAAGGAGGAACAAAAAGCGCCACAGGTTTTGGTGTAATTTTATTTATGATGGCATTGTGTGCTCAGTGTCCTGTGTGCAAAACTACCTATATCCACGCATAGAATATATGTGTTTGCTTGCGCACGTGCTCATGTGAATATTTTACCTGTAGGGCCTCTATTGAATTAGGATAGGTTTGATAATAAAGAGTTGTATTGTCTTTTTCATCTTAAATAAATAGAAGTGCTCAAAATCCTTTATTGGAAATTCACTGAAGGGAGATGCGTTATCAAATTAGTCCCCACAAGGCCAGCTGGTGAGGTACAGTGATGAATCTATCTCAAATTACTCACTGCTCTGTGAGAAAGGTTCCAGTAACTCAGCCCATGGCCTTGAAAGGACTAAATATCTCCCTGTGCACAGTTTCAAGCACAGTTCAAACCAACCCATTCCTTATTTTCAGAGTTAAAGGGGGAAGTGTCAACCTGCTTTCTGGGCTAAGTCTCCTCCCTCCCTCCAGCAGTGTCTTTGGCTGCTGGGAGGGGAAGCCAGGTTGCATTCTCCAGGGGCTGGGTCAGCCGGTGACTTCCCCACTGTAGCCCCTCATCCTGC
>NW_027407620.1:0-1450 GCF_003265705.2 Callorhinus ursinus | reverse complement strand
GTAACTGTTCATCACATTGGTGCCACACATTCTTCTTATGGCTCAGGAGATCCTCAGACCCCGTATTTCTGCCCCACTTTGCCACTTCAGCAACTTTATTCCAGGCACATCCCCACAGTAGCGGACTTCTAAAAGTTCAGATTTTGCTCTTTGCTGCTATAATACATTGTCGGTAGCTTCAGGAGGCTCACTCTTTCCCTGCAGTCATCACCACACTTGTATCACCCAGAAGACAAATCTGCACACCTCCTACATTCCAAAAGGTGGTTGATTTCCTATTTGTACACTTGCAGTTTTCGATTCTCAGACATCTGACTGATTTCTTGGTTGCTCAGAATGACTTGATAACTACCTAGCTGTGTTCCAGGGTTCAGACAAATGTAGGGACCCTTACCCCTACTCCATCACACTTCCTCCCTCCCTTGATTACTTATAGCAAATAGCGTGTGATAAATTCCTTCTGCTGTATATGCTAAAGCTCAGACTTGTAATCTGATGTTGTATTTCAGAATATCCTAACTTATTTCCCTCTCTACTCTGATCCAGGGATCCTATGGTTCAATTTCTGTTTGAGTTTGCAATCCCATTAAGTATTATGCAATTATTATATTATTTTGCAGTAAGTAATGGTTCACATATGTGGCCCATATACATAACCTGACTCAGTGAGTGGCCTAGAGAAGAATGAACCTCCTGACAGTGAGCCCGGGTCCTTGAACAAGATATGATGTGTGCTCCCAAAGGACAACAATTGCAGGAACATTATTAGCACCACACCATGTTTCTCTACAGGGGAAGCAGGTGCATTTTTGGATGGCATGGCAAGTCGGCAGGCTTCCTGATGCACAGGAACCACTCAGGAATGGAAACTGGAGGATCTGGAGACAGAACAGAAGTCCTTGTCTCATCCAGCAAGGTCAAAATTTTTCTTCTATTAGACTGAATTTCCTAAAAGTCAAAAGAAGCTGTCAAAAACTTAGAGTGGAGAGGCAGCCTGAATTTGTTGGCTTAGGATGGATATGATATCTGAACCCTTTTTAAATGTCCCCACAGCAGAATGCATGGGACCATAATCCCATCAGTGTCAGCGGGAGTTACTTTGGATAACAGAGTCCATGCATCTCTGAGAGTTTGTATAATTTTACCTTAAGGACACTGTTTTCTCAAATTTAGCAGAAGACTGTGGATTTGATGACTATATGTTCTTTGAGTCTGAGCCACACCATGCACAATTGTCCCACCAGACAGCTGTCAGGTGTGTGTCTCAGTCCCTGGATATGAAAGCTGGTACAACTCAGGATGGACACCCAAATCAAGAAACTTTCCATCATCTAAAAGTGATGGAGGCTTTGGTTCAGGAATGACTTCACAACATGGGAAAGGACACATTCAAGAAATAAAATATATGCACATTCAATGGAAGGTGGACGTGGGATAAAGTCCATCTACC
>NW_027407619.1:611-1450 GCF_003265705.2 Callorhinus ursinus | reverse complement strand
GGACACTATATCCTCCTTAAAGGGTCTATCCAACAAGAAGATCGAACCATTGTAAATATTTATGCCCCTAACCGGGGAGCAGCCAATTATATCAGGTAATTAATAACAAAAGCGAAGAAACACATTGACAACAATACAATCATAGTGGGGGACTTTAACACCCCCCTGACTGAAATGCAGAGATCATCTAAGCAAGAGATCAACAAGAAAATAAAGACTTTAAATGACACCCTGGACCCAATGGACTTCACAGACCTATTCAGAACATTCCATCCCAAAGCAACGCAATACACATTCTTCTCTAGTGCCCATGGAACATTCTCCAGAATTGAGCACATCCTAGGTCCCAAATCAGGTCTCAAACAGTATCCAAAGTTTGGGATCATTCCCTGCATATTTTCAGACCACAGTGCTTTGAAACTAGAACTCAATCGCGAGAGGAAAGTCGGAAAGAACTCAAATACATGGAAGCTAAAGAGCATCCTACTAAAGAATGAATGGGTCAACCAGGAAATTCAAGAAGAATTAAAAAAATTCATGGAAACCAAGGAAAATGAAAACGCAACTGTTCAAAATCTTTGGGCTACAGCAAAGGCAGACCTGAGAGGAAAATATATAGCAATACAAGCCTTTCTCAAGAAACAAGAAAGGTCTCGAATACACAACCTAACCCTACACCTAAAGGAGCTGGAGAAAGAACAGCAAATAAAGCCTAAACCCAGCAGGAGAAGAGAAATCCTAAAGATCAGAGCAGAAATCAAGGAACTAGAAACCAAAAGAACAATAGAACACATCAACGAACTAGGAGCTGGTTCTTTGAAAGAATTAACAAGATTGAC
>NW_027407619.1:0-511 GCF_003265705.2 Callorhinus ursinus | reverse complement strand
AGCAAATAAAGCCTAAACCCAGCAGGAGAAGAGAAATCCTAAAGATCAGAGCAGAAATCAAGGAACTAGAAACCAAAAGAACAATAGAACAGATCAACGAACTAGGAGCTGGTTCTTTGAAAGAATTAACAAGATTGACAAGCCCCTGGCCAGACTTATCCAAAAGAAAAGAGAAAGGACCCAAATCAACAAAATCATGAATGAAAGAGGAGAGATCACAACCAACACCAAGGAAATACCAACAATTTAAGAACATATTATGAGCAACTCTATGCCAGCAAACTAGATAACCTGGAAGAAATGGGTGCATTCCTAGAGACGTATCAACTACCAAAACTGAACCACGAAGAAATAGAAAACCCGAACAGACCTATAGCCACTAAAGAAATTGAAGCAGTCATCCACAATCTCCCAACAAATAAAAGCCCAGGGCCAGATGGCTACCCAGGGAATTCTATCAGACATTTCAAGAAGAATTAATACCTCTTCTCCTGAAACTGTTCCAAAAAAT
>NW_027407618.1:0-1450 GCF_003265705.2 Callorhinus ursinus | reverse complement strand
GCACTCTCTCTCTCTCTCATTCTCTCTCTCAAATAAATAAATAAAATCTTAAAAAAATAAATGTTAATCTCATAAAAAAAATACCTCACAGTGACGTTTAGACTGGTGGTGTTTGACCAAATATCTGGGCACCTTGGCCTAGCTAAGTTGATCCATAAAATTAGTCATCACAACCTATGGCACACATGGCCCCTGGGGGTCTACTTCTGTGAGTAAGGGTCTCATCTCCAGAAGGAGCCATGTTATGAGCCCCAGAGCTAGGCCAACACGTTCCTATAAGGCTCTGACGAGACACCAGCCTCACTTTCCTTACCCCTAAAATGAAGATAGCAATATCCATAGGGCTTTGTTCTTTTAGCAAAGGATTTTGAGGGTAAAGTCATGGTATTAACTGTTAAGTTATATGCATATGTGAGGTTGCCATTATGCATTTTGAATTAAAACTCAAGGAAAGTTGGTAAACTAGATTTTATGCTTACTACTTAAAATGAGTAATTTCTAAGCGAGACTTCAAGAAACCCCAGAGCCTCACGATGATTTCAAATGCTTCCAGGAACTCCTCAGAGCAACATTACAGTGTGTACACTTCAAATTGAGAAATGAAATCTTTGTTAACCCTCTCTATGAGGAGGCATGCATGGGTGGCTGAACTGTGTGTGGGATCAGGGTGTCCCAGCCCAAGCTGACAAAGGCTCACTGCCTTGAAGGACAAAGGGGGAACAAACCTAAACAAGAGCTACAGGCTGAGCCTGGGGTGTTTGTGGCCAAAAGAACAAGAGACTTTCATTTTCTCTCAGGCTTTCTAGTCTCTGCCTAGTGAAATGTCAGGGTTGTGTGTACTGATTATATTTTGCCAAAACTATCAGAAGTCTTAATGAGTCTCACAAACTGCATAGCTGTCACACCACAATCAGCCCTTGCTTCATAGCAGGGCTGGACGCTGGCCTTACCCTGTACTTTTTTTTTTTTTTAATTAGAATTGATCAAAATTGCAAACTTTTCCTCATCCCTCCCTTCCATCCTTGCAATTTTGGTAGAACGTAACGTAGGCAGAATTCCGATATTTATGTCTCCAAACTTGCCATTGTCGGTATCAGTCTAAGTGTTCACGATCATTGCTGAAGGGTTGCATCAGGCTCATTCTCCAAGCACGGAAGCCCCAGCCAGACAGTTGTCAAGGCAACAGAAAATGCACACTGTGAACTACCAAGGAAAGGCCCTTTCTGGCTGCTTACAGTCTGTACGATGTTGAAGTGCAAACTTAATTTTCAAGCTTGGCAAAAAGATTTCTTTTATGGCTAATTATAAAATGTACCCAACGTTATTAGACTGGGTGTTAGATGATTGCCTGCTAAATGTGATGTGAAAAATTAAGGCAGTTTTCAAAGCAGAGGGACCTAAATTAAGTGTGCCTAAAGGATCAATTGCTTATTTTTGTCATTCTGCATAA
>NW_027407617.1:0-1450 GCF_003265705.2 Callorhinus ursinus | reverse complement strand
CACATTGCCAGCAAATACGCGTTGTATAGGAATGGCACAGTTAGAATACTTCCAATGTACAAACACACACAGGGTTAGGACACACCGTCAGGATCCTTAAAGGATGGCGACGTTTTAGAGAAAGACTGTAGAGAAGAGGATCTGCATACATTCTCAGAGTACCACTTACCAAATCACTAACTTTATAAAGAAAATCATGTGTCTCGCTCTGCACAGATCTGATAGGCCCTTCCCTAGCAAAGTAAGCAGTGCTACTATCACAAGAATGGTGGTGGGCCCACGGGACACTCATGCTCTCCGGGTAGGCTGAGCTAGGACACACACAGCGGGAACTATGCAGCGTCCTGGCCAAAGGGTTAGGCTGAATTTAATCAGGAGGAAATGATCAGACAACTTCAGGATGTAGGCCATTAAGCTGGACATTGGCCTGTCCCCTACAAACAAGGGAATGTCACCATCACCAGAGAGAGCCACCTAAAGGTAAGGAGATGTTTTGCGTTCAAAAGGACTAAATAAATACAGTCACACGTTCTTTTTAGTCCTTTGAAACCCAATATATCTCTTCTCCTTTTGGTTGTTTCTTATTTGTGGTGACATTGACTGTTTGAAGACACTGGCCAGTCATCTTGTTCAGTGGTCTACATTCTGAAGTTGTCTGATAACTACCTCGTGCTCAAATTCAAGCTAAAGCTCTCCAGCAAGAACACTGCATCGTTCACACTGGCTCCTCATAGCGCAGCCCATCTGGTGGCCCAGAGTGTCCAGTGTGACATGTGGTCTTTTTCCATGGTGCTCCTGACTCCGATTCTCTGTAGGATGAAATTTAGAGCAGCGAGACTTATGGTGTCTCAAAACTGTGTGTGATCTTCTCAGGCATTGGTCTCCTTCGCTATTGATCCCAACTGCAGCTGAAGGGCTAGAATTTCTCTCCTCAAAGCAGTCTTTTGTAGCCAACGTCATACAAAATGGCTTGTGATCGTGCTGTTGATTCTCAGCAAAGGATCCCTCCTGTGCTCTGTTTGGCCTTTAACTTGATGTGCTGCTCTAGATTTACTTCATCAAGTGGAAAATATGGGGTTTTATGATGGGGTTTTATAATGGGGTTCCATTCAAGTGAAGAATCTCTTTTCTTCATTTCTGAAGTACTTGGTATCTGAGAGAGGAAGAGAGAGAGAACTCAACTGTGAGTCTTGCTCAGATCCTGCTGATAGCTGAGCCTGGAGGGGTGGCTACATGGTGACAGAGGCCAGGTGAGACTTGAACCCTTGTCCAGAGAAGAAGCTGAAGGGGGAGCCGCAGGTAGGCTGAGCGGGAGAGTGAGAGCCACAGGTCAGAGGCAATACCTCACCAAACTGACAGGCAGCCTGTGTTGCAGGATCCAGGGACCCCTGTGCTCCCCCAGTGGGAGCCTGGTGATATCGCAGCTCAAGGCTGCTGTGAGCTTTTGCCA
>NW_027407616.1:0-1450 GCF_003265705.2 Callorhinus ursinus | reverse complement strand
TTCTGACTGCTTTGGATTTGTCTAGGGTGTATTTTGCTTGGGTTGTCATTGATATTTTGGACTCTGCTCACTCACTCATCCGTCCACCCTTCTCTGGGAAAAATGACTATAAGGAGGAATTCACAACAAGAAAGAACAAGATAAAATGTTCTCTGCCATAGAGCTAATCGATATGGATATAAGGATGAGGTCAAAGATGGAATTCAGGATAGCAATTATAAAGTTAATAACTAGGCTTGAAAAAAGCATAAAAGACTGTAGAGAATATCTGAGTGCAGAAATTAGATCTAATAAGGCCGAATTTAAAAATGCTGTAACTGAGATGCAGTCTAAATTAGATGCTCTAACAGCTATGGTGAATGAGGCAGAAGATAAAGTAAGTGATCTAGGGGGGCGGAGCAAGATGGCGGAGGAGTAGGAGACCTAGATTTCGTCTGGTCTCAGGAATTCAGCTGAATAGGGACCAAAACATTCTGAACACCTACGAACTCAACAGGAGATCAAAGAGGAGAGTAGCAACAACTCTCTGAACAGAGAAGCGACCACTTACTGGAAGGTAGGACGTGCGGAGAAGTGAATCCGAGGCGATAATTGGGAGGATAGACGGAGGGGGAGGGGCCTCCGCCGGCCGCTTCTGGCAAGTGATAGAGCCGCGGAGCACAAAATCGGACCTTTTAGAAGCCGGCTCCACTGAGGGACGTCGCTCCAGTGGCAGAGCGGGGTGGAAACCCCGCGGGACAGTGGGGTCTCAGGACCCTTGTGGTCAGAGAAAGACTGGGGGAGCCTGAGTGCGCCAGAGCTCCCAGGTATCAGAGCGGGGAAGCCAGCTGCAGAGACGGAGCTGAGGCGCGGGCTCTCAGCTCGGGGTTGCCATAAACTGTGATCCGCGGCCCAGTCGGGCCACTGCTCCTGCAGCAAAGACCCAACCGGCGGCAGATCCAGGGAGACTCCCCTTCCTTCCCGGGGAGGAGCGGCGCGGGAATGCACCGCAGGGATCTGCTGGGTTTGGAGACTCCACACGGGGTCGGGTGCCAGAGATACAAACGCTCGGTCACAGGCCGGGTGAGCACGGAGTGCGGCCGTAGACCAGGGACAAGGGAGTGACTGCTTTTCTCTGGGGGCGCACTGAGGAGCGGGGCCCCGAGTTCTCAGCTCCCCCGGGTGGAGATTGGGAGGCCACCATTTTTGCCCTGGTCCTCCAAGGCTGTACGGAGAGCTTGCAGGGAACAAAAGCTCCTGAGATCAAACCCGAGCAGCTTGCTTAGCCCGGACCGACAAGGGCGGGGCAATTCAGCCTCAGGCAAAGACATTTGGAAACCACAGCAACAAGCCCCTCCCCCAGAAGATCAGCACGAACAGCCAGCAAGCCAAGACCAAGTTTACCGATCAAGGAGAACGGGAGAACTCCAGGACTAGGGGAATACTGCACATAGAATTCATGGCTTTTTTT
>NW_027407615.1:0-1451 GCF_003265705.2 Callorhinus ursinus | reverse complement strand
ATATTCTGCTTTTTTTGTTTTGTTCTGTTTTTGTTTTTATCTTTTTTCTTTTCTCTTTCTTTTGCTTTCCCTTTCTTTTCCCCTGGTTTCAGGGCTTTTCTGATTTGTATACAGTATATTTGCTGGGGACATTGTTAACCTGTTAGCATTTTGTTCTCTCATTCATCTATTCTCCTCTGGACAAAATGACAAGATGAAAAAAATCACCTCAGCAAAAAGAACAAGAGGTAGTACCATCAGCCAGGGACCTACTCAATATGGACATTAGTACGAGGTTGGACCTACACTTCAGAATCATGACTTTAAAGATACTAGCTGGGCTTGAAAAAAGCGTGGAAGTTATTAGAGAAACCCTTTCTGGAGAAATAAAAGAACTAAAATCTAACCAAGTCGAAATCAAAAAGGCTATTGATGAGGTGCAATCAAAAATGGGGGCACTAAATGCTAGGATAAATGAGGCAGAAGAGAGAATCAGTGATATAGAAGACCAAATGATGGAAAATAAACAGGCTGAGAAAAAGAGAGAGAAACAACTACAGGATCACGAGGGCAGAATTCGAGAGATAAGTGATACGATAAGATGAAACAACATTAGAATAATTGGGATCCCAGAAGAAGAAGAAAGAGAGAGAGGGGCAGAAGGTAATTGGAGCAAATTATAGCAGAGAACTTCCCTAATGTGAGGAAGGAAACAGGCATCAAAATCCAGGAGGCACAGAGAGCCCCTCTCAAAATCAATAATAATAGGTCAACACCCCGACATCTAATAGTAAAAGGTACGAGTCTCAGAGATAAAGAGAAAATCCTGAAAGCAGCTCGGGAGAACACATATGTAACCTACAATGGTAGAAACATTAGATTGGCAACAGACCTATCCACAGAGACCTGGCAGGCCAGAAAGGACTGGCATGATATCTTCAGAGCATTAACGAGAAAAATATGCAGCCAAGAATACTATATACAGCTAGGATGTCATTGAAAATAGAAGGAGAGATAAAAAGCTTCCAGAAGAAACAAAAACTAAAGGAATTTGCAAACACGAAACCAGCCCTCCAAGAAATATGGAAAGGGGTCCTCTAAGCAAAGAGAGAGCCTAAAAGCAGCATAGATGAGAAAGGAACACAGACAATATACAGTAACAGTCACCTTACAGGCAATACAATGGCACTAAATTCATACCTTTCAATAGTTACCCTGAATGTAAATGGGCTCAATGACCCAATCAAAAGACACAGGCTATCATATTGGATTAAAAAACAAGACGCATCAATATGCTGTCTGCAAGAGACTCATTTTAGACCCAAAGACACCCCCAGATTGAAAGTGAGGGGTGGAAAACCATTTACCATGTTAATGGACACCAAAAGAAAGCAGGGGTGGCAAACTTTGTATCAGACAAATTACATTTTAAACCAAAGACTGTAATAAGAGATGAGGAAGGACACTATATC
>NW_027407614.1:0-1451 GCF_003265705.2 Callorhinus ursinus | reverse complement strand
TCGCAGCAGGCGCCGTGGCGAGGGACCGGGCCCGGGGGGGGGGGGGGGGCGGGGGGGGGGCCGCGCGGCAGGGGGGAAAGGGGGGGGGGGGGGGGGGGCGGCGGGGCCGCAGCGCAGCAGCAGGAAACAGGCCTGGTGGGGAGCACGCGTACGTGTCTGAGCGCAGGGATGCTCATGCGGCCCTTCTAAGGGAAGAGACCACAGGCCCTGAGGGGCGGCCGACGGAGGGCTTTCCCTCGGTTCAGGAAAAGCGCTGGCTCCGCACACGGGTCTGAGCTCAGGCCCCACACTCACACATCTCCTGCACACGGGCCTGGAGTGAGTCAGCGGGCCCTCGGAGCCCAAGCGCCCGCTCTGAGCCTGTGACAGGCGACTGAGGTCAGGGCTGCCAATGGCCTCCGTGCCCATGTTCTCAGGCCAAGCCCGGGGCAGCGAACCCCCAAGTCCATGGAGGCTGCCCTGCAGACCAGCTCAGAGCCGGGTGCAGGCTGTCCAGTCCCCGGTCACTAGCCACCTTCCTGCCCCGCACATTGTGGCCCAGGATTGCCAACAAGTGACAGGCAGCAAACAAACTGAATATTTTTACAGACATGAATGCGTATGCCCTTTCTAAACATCTCAGGAATCCGTGTTGATGGCGCCGTGAACCATGGCTCTGATTTCCGAGTGTTTATGTGCAGGTGTACTGGGTCCCCAGTGGGAGACCTGCGGGTGCCGCTCTCCCCCAGCCCCCTCCCAGGGTCACAGCTGTCACCCTCCAGCCTGTAGCAGCCTTTGCCAAGGCCGGAGGCCACAGGGCTGTGTGTTTGGTCCATGCAGGCTCCTGGGGTTTTGTTTTTCATCCCAACTTTTCAGGGAAGTTGGTAGGTATCTCAAATTGGTTTAGGTTGAAAAAAAAAAAAAGAGAGAGAGAAAATCTGAGCATTTAACCCCAAGCGCATGAAAACCACTCTTCGGGCGTTGCTGAGTTTCCACCCCCAGCTTCACCCCCTACCCCGGGGTCCTTGGCCTTCCTGGAATGCCCCCCCCCATTTCCCTTCAGGATGTGATCACTCCACACCTGGGACGGGAGGCCTGTTTCTTGCCACCTTGGCAGGAGTCAAGGAGAGAAGGTCTCCCAAGGGCTCGGGCACCATGTCTGCAGAACCCACCTTCTCCCTGGCAATCCTGGCTCCTGGCGGATCTGCTGTAGTCTCCCGTCAACCGTCTGTTGAGCGGGGGCCGGGCTGGTTCTAGAGTGCCTGAGATTCAGGATGGTCAGGTGAGCTGATCCCGTCCAGACTCATGCCCTGTGATGCCAGCAGAGGGGTCACGGCTTACAGTCAGCCCCACAGCCCGCAGAGCTGAGAAGCAACTACCTAAAGGAAGGCCGTGGGCCAGCAGAGCTGGGAGACCGCAGCCCTGCAGGGGGGTCTCACCCCTTCCTCCCCCCCCCCCCCGCCCCCCCCCCC
>NW_027407613.1:0-1451 GCF_003265705.2 Callorhinus ursinus | reverse complement strand
TGTTTTAAAATCTAGTTTGTCTGATATAAGGATTGCCACCCCAGCTTACTTTTGGTGTCCATTAGCATGGTAAATTGTTTTCCACCCCTCAGTTTCAATCTGGGGGTGTCTTTGGGTCTAAAATGAGTCTCAGGCACCTGGGTGGCTCAGATGGTTAAGCGTCAGCCTTCGGCTCAGGTCATGATCTCAGAGTCCTGGGATCGAGTCCCGCATGGGCTCCCTGCTCCGTGGGAGCCTGCTTCTCCTCTGCCTCTCTCTCTCTCTCTCTCTCTCTGTGTGTCTCTCATGAATAAATAAATAAAATCTTAAAATAAAATAAAATAAAATAAAATGTGTCTCTTGCAGACAGCATATGGATGGGTCTTGTTTTTTCATCCAATCTGATAGCCTGTACCTTTTGATTGGGGCATTGAGCCCATTTACATTCAGGGTAGCTATTGAAAGGTATGAATTTAGTGCCATTGTATTGCCTGTAAGGTGACTGTTACTGTATATTGTCTGTGTTCCTTTCTGATCTTTGCTGCTCTTAGGCTCTCTCTTTGCTTAGAGGACGCTTTTCAATATTTCTTGGAGGGCTGGTTTCATGTTTGCAAATTCATTTAGCTTTTGTTTGTTCTGGAACCTTTTTATCTCTCCTTCTATTTTCAATGACAGCCTAGCTGGATATAGTATTCTTGGCTGCATATTTTTCTCCTTTAGTGCTCTGAAGATATCTTGCCAGTCCTTTCTGGCCTGCCAGGTCTTTGTGGATAGGTCTGTTGCCAATCTAATATTTTTACCATTGTAGGTTACATATCTCTTCTCCCGAGCTGCTTTCAGGATTTTCTCTTTGTCTCTGAGACTTGTAAGTTTTACTATTAGATGTCGGGGTGTTGACCTATTTTTATTGATTTTGAGAGGGGTTCTCTGTGCCTCCTGGATTTTAATGCCTGTTTCCTTCCTCACATTAGGGAAGTTCTCTGCTATAATTTGCTCCAATATACCTTCTGCCCCTCTCTCTCTCTCTTCTTCTTCTGGGATCCCAATTATTCTAATGTTGTTTCGTCTTATCGTATCACTTATCTCTCGAATTCTGCCCTCGTGATCCTGTAGTTGTTTCTCTCTCTTTTTCTCAGCCTCTTTATTTTCCATCATTTGGTCTTCTATATCGCTGATTCTCTCTTCTGCCTCATTTATCCTAGCAGTTAGTGCCCCCATTTTTGATTGCACCTCATCAATAACCTTTTTGATTTCGATTTGGTTAGATTTTAGTTCTTTTATTTCTCCAGAAAGGGTTTCTCTAATAACTTCCACGCTTTTTTCAAGCCCAGCTAGTATCTTTAAAGTCATGATTCTGAACTCTAGGTCCGACATCGTACTAATGTCCGTATTGAGTAGGTCCCTGGCTGACGGTACTACCTCTTGTTCTTTTTGCTGAGGTGATTTCTTTCGTCTTGTCATTTTGTCCAGAG
>NW_027407612.1:0-1451 GCF_003265705.2 Callorhinus ursinus | reverse complement strand
AGGGAGCCAGACGTGGGGCTCGATCCCAGGACCCCGGGACCGTGACCCGAGCCGAAGACAGATGCCCAACAACTGAGCCACCGAGACACCCCTAATATTATTATATATTATAATTTTAATAACGTAATTTGTGCTATAACATAATAATAATTATATACAGTATAATTGTAATTACATTTACATTATAATAGTGTAACACACACTAATTATAATACATAAGAATTATGATAACGCTAGCCAGCATACACAGCGCCCTTCCCGGGGCAGGCACAGGCCTGAGTGCTGGACCCATGCTACTCGTTCAACCTTCCCAACAGCCCCTGAGATGCCAGTCTCCTATTTCCCAGGTGATGATTCTGAGTTCCAAGAGGCTAAGATGCTTGACTAATGTCCAATAGAAAAGTGGCGGACAATAGCCAAACAGTGGAAAGAGCCAAGATGTCCATCGACAGATGAATGGATAAAGAAGAGGTGGTATATATACACAATGGAATATTATGCAGCCATCAAAAGGAATGAGATCTTGCCATTTGCAACAATGTGGATGGAACTGGAGGGTGTTATGCTGAGTGAAATAAGTCAATCAGAGAAAGACATGTATCATATGACCTCACTGATATGAGGAATTCTTAATCTCAGGAAACAAACTGAGTGTTGCTGGAGTGGTGGGGGGTGGGAGGGATGGGGTGGCTGGGTGATAGACATTGGGGAGGGTATGTGCTATGGTGAGCGCTGTGAATTGTGTAAGACTGTTGAATCACAGACCTGTACCTCTGAAACAAATAATACATTATACGTTAAAAAAAAAAAGAAGATAGCAGGAGGGGAAGAATGAAAGGGGGGAAATCGGAGGGGGAGACGAACCATGAGAAACTATGGACTCTGAAAACAAACAGGGTTCTAGAGGGGAGGGGGTGGGGGGATGGGTTAACCTGGTGATGGGTATTAAAAGGGCACGTTCTGCGTGGAGCACTGGGTGTTATAGACAAACAATGAATCATGGAACACTACATCAAAAACTAATGATGTACTGTATGGTGATGAACATAACATAATAAAAAAATATTTGCATTTAACATTTAGCAATATATAAAAAGAATTGTACACCATATCCAAGGAATTTCAGGAATGCAAGGCTGGTTCACTATTTGAAAATCAATCAATATAACCCACCAAATTAACAGAATAGAGAAGAAAAAATCACATGATTATATAAATTGAAGCAGAAAAAGCATTTGACAAAATTCTACACCCAATCATGACTAAAAACTCTTAGAAAAATAAGAATAGAGGGGAATTTCCTCAACTTGATAATGAGCATCTACAAAAGACCTACTTTTAAGTTTGTACATAATGGTGGAAGACAATGTTTTCCCCATACGATCAGGAACAAAACTAAGATGTCTCTTTTCATTATTCTTAACTCAGCTTAGGGCCGACAGTGCTCACAG
>NW_027407611.1:0-1451 GCF_003265705.2 Callorhinus ursinus | reverse complement strand
AAAAAAATTCATGGAAACCAATGAAAATGAAAACACAACTGTTCAAAATCTTTGGGATACAGCAAAGGCAGTCCTGAGAGGAAAGTATAGAGCAATACAAGCCTTTCTCAAGAAACAAGAAAGGTCTCAAATACACAACCTAACCGTACACCTAAAGGAGCTGGAGAAAGAACAGCAAATAAAGCCTAAACCCAGCAGGAGAAGAGAAATAATAAAGATCGGAGCAGAAATCAATGAACTAGAAACCAAAAGAACAGTAGAACAGATCAACGAAACTAGGAGCTGGTTCTTTGAAAGAATTAACAAGATTGATAAACCCCTGGCCAGACTTATCCAAAAGAAAAGAGAAAGGACCCAAATCAACAAAATCATGAATGAAAGAGGAGAGATCACAACCAACACCAAAGAAATACAAACAATTCTAAAAACATACTATGAGCAACTCTATGCCAGCAAATTAGATAACCTGGAAGAAATGGGTGCATTCCTAGAGATGTATCAACTACCAAAATTAAACCAGGAAGAAATAGAAAACCTGAACAGATCTATAACCCCTAAGGAAATTGAAGCAGTCATCAAAAATCTCCCAACAAACAAAAGCCAAGGGCCAGATGTCTTCCCAGGGGAATTCTATCAGACATTTAAAAAAGAATTAATACCTATTCTTCTGAAACTGTTCCAAAAAATAGAAATGGAAGGAAAACTTCCAAACTCATTTTATGAGGCCACCATTACCTGGATCCCAAAACCAGACAGAGACCCAAAGGAGAATTACAGATCAATATCCTTGATGAACATGGGTGCAATAATTCTCACCAAAATACTAGCAATAGCATCCAACAGTACATTAAAAGGATTATTCACCACGACCAAGTGGGATTTACCCCTGGGCTGCAAGGTTGGTTCAACACCCGCAAATCAATCAATGTGATACAACACATTAACAAAAGAAAGAACAAGAATCATATGATCTTCTCAATAGATGCAGAAAAAGCATTTGACAAAGTACAACATCGTTTCTTGATCAAAACTCTTCAGAGTATAGGGATAGAAGGTACATACCTCAATATCATAAAAGCCATCTATGAAAAACCTACAGCAAGTATCATTCTCAATGGGGAAAAGCTGAGAGCTTGTCCCCTAAGGTCAGGAACGTGGCAGGGATGTCCACTATCACCACTGCTATTCAACATAGTATTAGAAGGCCTAACCGCAGCAATCAGAGAACAAAAAGAAATCAAAGGCATCCAAATCGGCAAAGAGGAAGTCAAACTCTCACTCTTTGCAGATGATATGATACTGTATGTGGAAAACCCAAAAGACTCCACCCCAAAACTGCTAGAACTCATACAGGAATTCAGTAAAGTAGCAGGATATAAAATCAATGCACAGAAATCAGTGGCATTCCTATACACCAACAACAAGACAGAAGAGAGACAAATCAAGGAGTC
>NW_027407610.1:0-1451 GCF_003265705.2 Callorhinus ursinus | reverse complement strand
ATAAAGATCAGAGCAGAAATCAATGAAATAGAAACCAAAAGAACAGTAGAACAGATCAACGAAACTAGGAGCTGGGTCTTTGAAAGAATTCACAAGATGGATAAACCCCTGGCCAGACTGATCAAAAAGAAATGAGAAATGACCCAAATCAACAAAATCATGAATGAAAGAGGAGAGAACACAACCAACACCAAAGAAATACAAACAATTATAAGAACATATTATGAGCAACTCTATGCCAGCAAATTAGATAACCTGGAAGAAATGGGTGCATTCCTAGAGTCGTACCAAAATTGAACCAGGAAGAGACAGAAAACCTGAACAGACTTATAACCACTAAGGAAATTGAAGCAGTCATCAAAAATCTCCCAACAAACAAAAGCCCAGGGCCAGATGGCTTCCCAGGAGAATTCTACCAAACATTTAAAGAAGAATTAATACCTATTCTCCTGAAAGTGTTTCAAAAAATAGAAATGGAAGGAAAACTTCCAAACTCATTTTATGAGGCCACCATTACGTTGATCCCAAAACCAGACAAAGACCCCATCAAAAAGGAGAATTACAGACCCATATCCTTGATGAACATGGATGCAAAAATTCTCACCAAAATACTAGCCAATAGGATCCAACAGTACATTAAAAGGATTATTCACCATGACCAAGTGGGATTTATTCCTGGGCTGCAAGGCTGGTTCAACATCCGCAAATCAATCAACGTGATACAATACATTAACAAAAGAAAGAGCAAGAATCATATGATCCTCTCAATAGATGCAGAAAAAGCATTTGACAAAGTACAACATCCTTTCTTGATCAAAACTCTTCAGAGTATAGGGATAGAGGCTACATGCCTCAATATCATAAAAGCCATCTATGAAAAACCTACAGCGAATATCATTCTCAATGGGGAAAAGCTGAGAGCTTTTCCCCTAAGGTCAGGAACGAGGCAGGGATGTCCACTATCACCATTGCTATTCAACATAGTATTAGAAGTCTTGGCCACAGCAGTCAGACAACAAAAAGAAAACAAAGGCATCCAAATCGGCAAGGAGGAAGTCAAACTCTCACTCTTTGCAGATGATATGATACTGTATGTGGAAAACCCAAAAGACTCCACCCCAAAACTGCTAGAACTCATACAGGAATTCAGTCAAGTAGCAGGCTATAAAATCAATGCACAGAAATCAGTGGCATTCCTATACACCAACAACAAGACAGAAGAGAGACAAATCAAGGAGTCGATCCCATTTACAATTGCACCCAAAACCATTCGATACCTAGGAATAAATCTAACCAAAGAGGCAAAGGATCTGTACTCAGAAAACTATAAAATACTCATGAAAGAAATTGAAGAAGACACAAAGAAATGGAAAAACGTTCCATGCTCATGGATTGGGAGAATCAACATTGTGAAGATGTCAATGCTACCTAGAGCAATCTACACATTCAAT
>NW_027407609.1:0-1451 GCF_003265705.2 Callorhinus ursinus | reverse complement strand
CTACACATTTAATACAATCCCTATCAAAATATGAAAAATATTTTTCACCGAGCTAAAACAATCTTAAAATTTGTATGGTACTACAAAAGACCCCAAATAGCCAAAGCAATGTTAAAAAGGAAAAACAAAGCGGGAGGCATCACAATTCTGGACTTCAAGTTATATTACAATCAAAACATGTACTGGTACTGGCACAAAAATAGACACATAGATCGGTGGAACAGAAGAGAAAACACAAAAATGAACCCACAACTATATGGTCAATTAATCTTTAACAAGGCAGGAAAGTATATCCAGTGGGAAAAAGACAGCCTCTTCAATAAAGGATGTTGGGAAATCTGGACAGCACCATGGAAAAGAATGACACTGGACCACTTTCTTACACCATAGACAAAAATGAATTCAAAATGGGAGCGGAGTAAGATGGCAGAGGAGTAGGAGACCTGGATTTCGTCTGGTCTCAGGAATTCAGCTCAATAGGGATCAAACCATTCTGAACACCTACGAACTCAACAGGAGATCGAAGAGAAGAATAGCAACAACTCTCTGAACAGAAAAGCGACCACTTTCTGGAAGGTAGGATGTGCGGAGAAGTGAATCCGAGGTGATATTTGGGAGGATGGACAGCGGAGGAGGGGGCCTCCGTCGGCCGCTTCTGACAAGTGACGGAGCCACGGAGCACAAAATCGGAACTTCTAGAAGTCGGCTCCGCTGAGGGACGTCGCTCCAGTGGCTAAGCGGGGCAGGGGAACACTCTCTGGGACAGTGTGGTCTCAGGACCCTCGGGGTCACAGAAAGACCGGGGGTGCCTGAGGGCGGCAGAGCTCCCAGGTGTTGGAGCGGGGACGCCGGCTGCAGAGACAGAGCTGAGGCGCGGGCTCTCAGCTCGGGGTTGCCATAAACTGTGATCCGCGGCCCAGTCGGGCCACTGCTCCTCCAGCAGGGACCCAACAGGTGGCAGATCTGGGGAGACTCCCCTTCCTCCCCCGGGAGGAGCGGCGCGGGAGCGCACCGCAGGGATCTGCTGGGTTTGGAGACTCCACACATGGTCGGGTGCCAGAGATAGAAACACTCGGTCACAGGCCGGGTGAGCACGGAGTGTGGCCGGAGACCGGGGAGACGGGAGTGACTGCTTTTCTCTGGGGGCGCACTGAGGAGCGGGGCCCCGATTTCTCAGCTCCTCCGGGCGGAGATTCAGAGGCCACCATTTTCACTCTGGTCCTCCAAAGCTGTACAGAGAGCTTGCAGGGAACAAAAGCTCCTGAGAGCAAACCCGAGCAGCTTCCTTAGCCCGGACTGACAAGGGCGGGGCAATTCCGCCTCCAGCAAAGACATTTGGAAACCACAGCAACAGGCCCCTCCCCCAGAAGATCAGCCCGAACAGCCTGCAAGCCAAGACCAAGTTTACCAATCAAGGAGAACGGGAGAACTCCAGCGCTAGGGGAATACTG
>NW_027407608.1:0-1452 GCF_003265705.2 Callorhinus ursinus | reverse complement strand
AGGCTTGCCTGTGTCACAGGATGGCGCGACTGGTTTTCTTGATGACCTGGAGTAGATTATAGCAGCTATCTGTTTATTGAGATAAAGAGGAAGAAAAGGCCACACATAATATGAATATTTTAAAAAGATGTCCAAAACTGGTGCAACCACTCTGGAAAACAGTGTGGCGGTTCCTCAAACAGTTGAAAATAGAGCTACCATATGAACCAGCAATTGCACTACTGGGTATTTACCCCAAAGATACAAATGTAGGAATCCAAAGGGGTACGTGCACCCCAATGTTTATAGCAGCATGTCCACAATAGCCAAACTGTGGAAAGAGCCAAGATGTCCATCGACAGATGAATGGATAAAGAAGATGTGGTATATATACACAATGTAATATTATGCAGCCAGCAAAAGGAATGAGATCTTGCCATTTGCAACGATGTGGATGGAAATGGAGGGTGTTAGGCTGACCGAAATAAGTCAATCAGAGAAAGACATGTATCATATGACCTCACTGATATGAGGAATTCTTTTTTTTAATAATTTTTTATTGTTATGTAAATCACCATACATTACATCATTAGTTTTTGATGTAGTGTTCCATGATTCATTGTTTGTGCATAACACCCAGTGCTCCACACAGAATGTGACCTCTTCAATACCCATCACCAGGCTAACCCATCCCCCTACCCTCCTCCCCTCTAGAACCCTCAGTTTGTTTTTCAGAGTCCATCGTCTCTAATGGTTCATCTCCCCCTCCGGCTTACTCCCCTTCATTCTTCCCCTCCTGCTATATTCTTCTTCTTTTTTTTTTTCTTAACGTATGTTACATTATTTGTTTCAGAAGTACAGATCTGTGATTGATCAGTCTTGCACAATTCACAGTGCTCACCGTAGCACATACCCTCCCCAATGTCTATCACCCAGCCACCCAATCCCTCCCACCCCCCACCACTCCAACAAACAACTGTTTGTTTCCTGAGATTAAGAATTCCTCATATCAGTGAGGTCATATGATACATGTCTTTCTCTGATTGACTTATTTCACTCAGCATAACACCCTCCACTTCCATCCACGTCCTTGCAAATGGCAAGATCTCATTCCTTTTGATGGCTGCATAATATTCCATTGTGTATATATACCACATCTTCTTTATCCATTCATCTGTCGATGGGCATCTTGGCTCTTTCCACAGTTTGGCTATTGTGGACATTGCTGCTATAAACATCGGGGTGCACATACCCCTTCAGATCCCTACATTTGTATCTTTGGGGTAAATACCCAATAGTGCAATTGCTGGATCGTAGGGTAGCTCTATTTTCAACTGTTTGAGGAACCTCCATACTGTTTTCTAGAGTGGCTGCACCAGCTTGCATTCCCACCAACAGTGTAGGAGGGTTCCCCTTTCTCCGCATCCCCGCCAACATCTGTTGTTTCCTGACTTGTTAATTTTAGCCATTCTG
>NW_027407607.1:0-1452 GCF_003265705.2 Callorhinus ursinus | reverse complement strand
CACTAGACTCACTGACACTGGATCTCCTTCTTGCAGTCCTAGTGGATTCTGTCCTGGTGTCTTCTCCATGCCCAGACCAGGCATGGCTGGTGTCTCCTGACTGTCCATGAGTAGTTCCTTGTCTCTCTTTAGCTGTGGATCCTGACTCTCCATGTTGAGATCCAGACTGGCCTTGAGAGGATCCTGCATGTGTCTGTGGGACTCCAAAGTGCCTTTCAGTGTCACTGGACTCACTGACACTAGATCTTCTTCTTGCAGTTCTCCTGGATCCTGTCCTGGTGGCCTGTGCGTGCCCAGACCCAGCATGTCTGGTGTCTCCTGACTGTCCATGAGTAGTTCCCTGTCTCCCTCTAGCTGTGGATCCTGACTCTCCATGTTGAGATCCAGAGTGGCCATGTGAGGATCCTGCGTGTGTCTGTGGGACGCCTGAGTGCCTTTCAATGTCACTGGACTCACTGACACTAGATCCTCTTCTTGCAGTTCTACTGGATTCTGTCCTGGTGGCCTGTCCGTGCCCAGACCCAGCATGTCTGGTGTCTCCTGACTGTCCATGAGTAGTTCCCTGTCTCCCTTTAGCTGTGGATCCTGACTCTCCATGTTGAGATCCAGACTGGCCTCGAGAGGATCCTGCGTGTGTCTGTGCGACTCCCGAGTGATTTTCAGTGTCATTGGACTCGCTGACACTGGATCCTCTTCTGGTAGCCTTAGTGATCTCTGTTTTGTTCGCTTGTCCATGACCAGACCGGGCATGTGTGGTGTCTCCTGACTGTCCATGCGTAGTTCCTTTTCTCCCTTTAGCCGTGGATCCTGACTCTCCATGTTGAGATCCAGACTGGCCACGAGAGGATCTTGCATGTGTCTGTGCGACTCCTGAGTGCCTTTCAGTGTCACTGGACTCACTGACACCGGATTCCCTTCTTGTAGCCCTACTGGATTCTGTCCTGGTGGCTTGTCCATGCCCAGACTGGGTATGTCTAGTGGTGTCTCCTGACTGTCCATGAGTAGTTCCCTGTCTCCCTTTAGCTATGGATCCTGACTCTCCATATTGAGACCCAGAACGGCCTCGAGAGGATCCTGCATGTGTCTGTGGGACACCTGAGTGCCTATCGGTGTCACTAGACTCACTGACACTGGATCCCCTTCTTGCAGTTCTAGTGGTTTCTGTCCTGGTGTCTTCTCCATGCCCAGACCAGGCATGTCTGGTGTCTCCTGACTGTCCATGAGTAGTTCCCTGTCTCCCTTTAACTGTGGATCCTGACTCTCCATGTTGAGATCCAGAGTGGCCATATGAGGATCCTGCGTGTGTCTGTGGGACTCCTGAGTGCCTTTCAGTGTCACTGGACTCACTGACACTAGATCCTCTTCTTGCAGTTCTACTGGATTCTGTCCTGGTGGCTTCTCCATCCCCAGACACAGTATGTCTGGTGTCTCCTGACTGTCCATGAGTAGTTC
>NW_027407606.1:722-1452 GCF_003265705.2 Callorhinus ursinus | reverse complement strand
GAAAGTCGGAAAGAACTCAAATACATGGAGGCTAAAGAGCATCCTACGAAAGAATGAATGAGTCAACCAAGAAATTAAAGAAGAATTAAAAAAATTCATGGAAACCCATGAAAATGAAAACACAACTGTTCAAAATCTTTGGGATACAGCAAAGGCAGTCCTGAGAGGAAAGTATATAGCAATACAAGCCTTTCTCAAGAAACAAGAAAGGTTTCAAATAAACAACCTAACCCTACACCTAAAGGAGCTGGAGAAAGAACAGCAAATAAAGCCTAAACCCAGCAGGAGAAGAGAAATCATAAAGATCAGAGCAGAAATCAATGAACTAGAAACCAAAACAACAGTAGAACAGATCAACGAAACTGGGAGCTGGTTCTTTGAAAGAATTAAGAAGATTGATAAACCCCTGGCCAGACTGATCAAAAAAGAAAAGAGAAATGACCCAAATCAACAAAATCATGAATGAAAGAGGAGAGATCACAACCAACACCAAAGAAATACAAACAATTATAAGAACATATTATGAGCAACTCTATGCCAGCAAATTAGAGAACCTGGAAGAAATGGGTGCATTCCTAGAGATGTATCAACTACCAAAATTGAACCAGGAATAAATAGAAAACCTGAACAGACCTATAACCACTAAGGAAATTGAAGCAGTCATCAAAAATCTCCCAAGAAACAAAGCCCAGGGCCAGATGGCTTCCCAGGGGAATTCTATCAGACATTT
>NW_027407606.1:0-622 GCF_003265705.2 Callorhinus ursinus | reverse complement strand
TAGAAATGGAAAGGAAACTTCCAAACTCATTTTATGAGGCCAGCATTTCATTGATCCCAAAACCAGACAAAGACCCCATCAAAAAAGACAATTACAGACCAATATCCTTGATGAACATGGATGCAAAAATTCTCACCAAAATACTAGCCAATAGGATCCAACAGTACATTAAAAGAATTATTCACCATGACCAAGTGGGATTTATTCCTGGGCTGCAAGGCTGGTTCAACATCCGCAAATCAATCAACGTGATACAATACATTAACAAAAGAAAGAGCAAGAATCATATGATCCTCTCAATAGACGCAGAAAAAGCATTTGACAAAGTCCAACATCCTTTCTTGATCAAAACTCTTCAGAGTATAGGGATAGAGGGTACATACCTCAATATCATAAAAGCCATCTATGAAAAACCTACAGCGAATATCATTCTCAATGGGGAAAGGCTGAGAGCTTTTCCCCTAAGGTCAGGAACGCGGCAGGGATGTCCAATCTCACCACTGCTATTCAACATAGTATTAGAAGTCCTAGCCACAGCAATCAGACAACAAAAAGAAATCAAAGGCATCCAAATCGGCAAAGAGGAAGTCAAACTCTCACTCTTTGCAGATGATATGATACT
>NW_027407605.1:0-1452 GCF_003265705.2 Callorhinus ursinus | reverse complement strand
CACTAGACTCACTGACACTGGATCTCCTTCTTGCAGTCCTAGTGGATTCTGTCCTGGTGTCTTCTCCATGCCCAGACCAGGCATGGCTGGTGTCTCCTGACTGTCCATGAGTAGTTCCTTGTCTCTTTTTAGCTGTGGATCCTGACTCTCCATGTTGAGATCCAGACTGGCCTTGAGAGGATCCTGCATGTGTCTGTGGGACTCCAAAGTGCCTTTCAGTGTCACTGGACTCACTGACACTAGATCTTCTTCTTGCAGTTCTCCTGGATCCTGTCCTGGTGGCCTGTGCGTGCCCAGACCCAGCATGTCTGGTGTCTCCTGACTGTCCATGAGTAGTTCCCTGTCTCCCTCTAGCTGTGGATCCTGACTCTCCATGTTGAGATCCAGAGTGGCCATGTGAGGATCCTGCGTGTGTCTGTGGGACGCCTGAGTGCCTTTCAATGTCACTGGACTCACTGACACTAGATCCTCTTCTTGCAGTTCTACTGGATTCTGTCCTGGTGGCCTGTCCGTGCCCAGACCCAGCATGTCTGGTGTCTCCTGACTGTCCATGAGTAGTTCCCTGTCTCCCTTTAGCTGTGGATCCTGACTCTCCATGTTGAGATCCAGACTGGCCTCGAGAGGATCCTGCGTGTGTCTGTGCGACTCCCGAGTGATTTTCAGTGTCATTGGACTCGCTGACACTGGATCCTCTTCTGGTAGCCTTAGTGATCTCTGTTTTGTTCGCTTGTCCATGACCAGACCGGGCATGTGTGGTGTCTCCTGACTGTCCATGCGTAGTTCCTTTTCTCCCTTTAGCCGTGGATCCTGACTCTCCATGTTGAGATCCAGACTGGCCACGAGAGGATCTTGCATGTGTCTGTGCGACTCCTGAGTGCCTTTCAGTGTCACTGGACTCACTGACACCGGATTCCCTTCTTGTAGCCCTACTGGATTCTGTCCTGGTGGCTTGTCCATGCCCAGACTGGGTATGTCTAGTGGTGTCTCCTGACTGTCCATGAGTAGTTCCCTGTCTCCCTTTAGCTATGGATCCTGACTCTCCATATTGAGACCCAGAACGGCCTCGAGAGGATCCTGCATGTGTCTGTGGGACACCTGAGTGCCTATCGGTGTCACTAGACTCACTGACACTGGATCCCCTTCTTGCAGTTCTAGTGGTTTCTGTCCTGGTGTCTTCTCCATGCCCAGACCAGGCATGTCTGGTGTCTCCTGACTGTCCATGAGTAGTTCCCTGTCTCCCTTTAACTGTGGATCCTGACTCTCCATGTTGAGATCCAGAGTGGCCATATGAGGATCCTGCGTGTGTCTGTGGGACTCCTGAGTGCCTTTCAGTGTCACTGGACTCACTGACACTAGATCCTCTTCTTGCAGTTCTACTGGATTCTGTCTTGGTGGCTTCTCCATCCCCAGACACAGTATGTCTGGTGTCTCCTGACTGTCCATGAGTAGTTC
>NW_027407604.1:0-1452 GCF_003265705.2 Callorhinus ursinus | reverse complement strand
TTGTTTGTTTATTATTTGTTCAATTTTGCATTTCTTTTATTGATTTTATACTGGAACATGAATTAGAATCAGCTTGCATTTCAGGCATTCCTGGGGTCAGGATGCAGGGATAAGTTGTTTGCAAAGATGAGCAGGACTTGCCAGTCTGTACCTGCCCCAGTATTTAGCTGTGCACTTGCAGATTCCTGAGAAAGCCCAATATGTCCACATATCTGGCCAGTGCGGCCTTCCACGGCAGGGCCGTTTTACGGCCTCCAAGTGATTGTATTCACCTTGTGATGATCTTGTTACTGCACCTGATAAATAATGCAGTCACTTTTATTAATTCTCAATCCATCTATGCAGGAGAAACTATCATCTGAACAGCCATATGGTTGACTTTTTAATGAATGCCAAATACCTGGCTGCCACACACGCGATTCTTGGTGGGTGCACTCATTAGGCATGATTTTCCCTTAACTACCAAACCTAAAATCCCCTCCCAGGAGCCCCCTACTATGTGGTTGTATATTTAAAAAAAAGGGGGGGGGACAGTTCACAGAGAAGGCTCAAACAGCAGTGCATACTTAATGGCTTGTTCCAAGGAGTAAATTAAGCCCGGAACTGTCAAGGTATTAAACTTAGCAGAGCGGATCCTGAGTATTAAGGAGAGAAATTTCTGAGAGAGAGAGGGTTCATTTTTTCACATTGACTCAATAGTAAAATAAAGTGAACTCTGACAATATGATTTAGCAAAGACTCTAAAACATAACATGTTGAAATGTCTGTGTATCAAAAGTTATTTTTCTGTTCTATTACCTTTAATGAATAGCTCAGATCACCAAGTATATTCACTGAGCTATGGCTCAGTGCGTTTTTGATAAGGAGGAACAAAAAGCGCCATAGGTTTTGGTGTAATTTTATTTATGATGGCATTGTGTGCTCAGTGTCCTGTGTGCAAAACTACCTATATCCACGCATAGAATATATATGTTTGCTTGCGCACGTGCTCATGTGAATATTTTACCTGTAGGGCCTCTATTGAATTAGGATAGGTTTGATAATAAAGAGTTGTATTGTCTTTTTCATCTTAAATAAATAGAAGTGCTCAAAATCCTTTATTGGAAATTCACTGAAGGGAGATGCGTTATCAAATTAGTCCCCACAAGGCCAGCTGGTGAGGTACAGTGATGAATCTATCTCAAATTACTCACTGCTCTGTGAGAAAGGTTCCAGTAACTCAGCCCATGGCCTTGAAAGGACTAAATATCTCCCTGTGCACAGTTTCAAGCACAGTTCAAACCAACCCATTCCTTATTTTCAGAGTTAAAGGGGGAAGTGTCAACCTGCTTTCTGGGCTAAGTCTCCTCCCTCCCTCCAGCAGTGTCTTTGGCTGCTGGGAGGGGAAGCCAGGTTGCATTCTCCAGGGGCTGGGTCAGCCGGTGACTTCCCCACTGTAGCCCCTCATCCTGC
>NW_027407603.1:0-1452 GCF_003265705.2 Callorhinus ursinus | reverse complement strand
CTAGAACCCTCAGTTTGTTTTTCAGAGTCCATCGTCTCTCATGGTTCGTCTCCCCCTCCGACTTACTCCCCTTCATTCTTCCCCTCCTGCTATCTTCTTCTTTTTCTTTTTTCTTAACATATGTTGCATTATTTGTTTCAGAGGTACAGGTCTGTGATTCAACAGTCTTGCACAATTCACAGGGCTCACCATAGCACATACCCTCCGCAATGTCTATCACCCAGCCACCCCAACCCTCCCACCACCGACCACTCCAGCAACACTCAGTTTATTTCCTGAGATTAAGAAATGCTCATATCAGTGAGGTCATGTGATACATATCTTTCTCTGATTGACTTATTTCACTCAGCATAACACCCTCCAGTTCCATCCACGTCGTTGCAAATGGCAAGATCTCATCCCTTTTGATGGCTGCATAATATTCCATTCTATATATATATACCACCTCTTCTTTATCCATTCATCTGTCGATGGACATCTTGGCTCTTTCCACAGTTTGGCTATTGTGGACATTGCTGCTATAAACATCGGGGTGCACGTACCCCTTCGGATCCCTACATTTGTGTCTTTGTGGTAAATACCCAGTAGTGCAATTGCTGGATCGTATGGTAGCTCTCTTTTCAACTTTTTGAGGAACCTCCATACTGTTTTCCAGAGTGGTTGCACCAGCTTGCAGTCCCACCAACAGTGTACGAGGGTTCCCCTTTCTCCGCATCCCCGCCAACATCTGTCGTTTCCTGACTTGTTAATTTTAGCCATTCTGACGGGTGTGAGGTGGTATCTCATTGAGGTTTTGATGTGGATTTCCCTGATGTTGAGCGATGTTGAGCACTTTTTCATTATCTGTTGGCCATTTGGATGTCTTCTCTGGAGAAGTGTCTGCTCATGTCTTCTGCCCATTTCTCGATTGGATTATTTGTTCTTTGGGTGTTGAGTTTGATAAGTTCTTAATAGAGTTTGGATACTAGCCCTTTATCTGATATGTCATTTGCAGATATCTTCTCCCATTCTGTCGGTTGTCTTTTGGTTTTGTGGACTGTTTCTTTTGCTGTGCAAAAGCTTTTTTATCTTGATGAAGTCCCAATAGTTCATTTTTGCCCTGGCTTCCCGTGCCTTTGGCGATGTTTCTAGGAAGAAGTGGCTGCGGCTGAGGTCGAAGAGGTTGCTGCCTGTGTTCTCCTTTAGGATTTTGATGGACTCCTGACTCACGTTTAGGTCTTTCAATCATTTGGAGTCTATTTTTGTGTGTGGTGTAAGGAAATGGTCCAGTTTCATTCTTCTGCATGTGGCCGTCCAATTTTCCCAACACCATTTGTTGAAGAGACTGTCTTTTTTCCACTGGACATTCTTTCCTGCTTTGTCAAAGATGAGTTGACCATAGAGTTGAGGGTCCATTTCTGGGCTCTCGATTCTGTTCCATTGATCTATATGTCTGTTTTTGTGCCAGTACCA
>NW_027407602.1:0-1452 GCF_003265705.2 Callorhinus ursinus | reverse complement strand
ATTTCTGCCAAGACCTAAGGACAACACAAAAGCCTATTCAACTGTCAGCTCTTTGAGTTTTGTGCCAAGCCCTTTATTATGAACAGATAGATAATAAAAAGAGAAAGCATTGATCCAATAACTAAAATAGTACATGAAATCACTTCTTAATCCCCACATTTTAGTTTTATAATTCAACCAGATTTGAGTGTGACATTTTAAAAACGTAGCATCTCACTGTTCTGCCACTTGGCTTTTTCATTATGTTTTAAATGTACTGGGTGAAGGAAAAATTCCTTTAAGAGATTAGAGGGTTTCATTTATTTATTTATTTATTTTTAAGGATTTTATTTATTTATTTGACAGAGAGCACAGCCAGAGAGGGAACACAAGCAGGGGGAGTGCAAGAGGAAGAAGCGTGCTTCCTGCCAAGCAGGGAACCTGATGCGGAACTCGATCCCAGGACCGTGGGATGATGACCTGAGCCAAAGGCAGATGCTTAATGGCTGAGCCACCCAGGCACCCCTGTTTTTTGTTTTTTTTTTAATTGTATGTCACTGGGCACCTGGCTTAGCTTAGTTGGTGGAACACTGACCTTTTATCTCAAGAGTCATGAGTTAATACCCCACACATTGGGCATAATGCTATTTTTTAAAAATTAAAAAGAAGAAGTAATATGTCACAGTTTCACAAAATTCTTTTTTTTTTTTTTTACAAAATTCTTTGCACATAATGAATCGCCAACACATCTGAGGAAATACTAAATGGTGACCCAGGGCCTAGAAATGGGAAAATAGCTAGTATAAAAGTGATTGTCTTAGGGAAACTTCAAAGTTAGCTCTCCAGCACTGAACCTTCCTGTGTAATGGATGTCTTTACACACTTGATTACTGCTTGTTTCTGCTTGGATTAAGTTTAGCTATAAGACGATGGGAATAGGAAAGGAAATGGCTAAGAATTAAAGATGTAGAGTGGGAAAAAGAATATCTATTGTATTTTTTTTTAAGAATATTTATTTGAGGGCGCCTGAGTGGCTCAGTTGGTTGAGTGACTGCCTTCGGCTCAGGTCATGGTCCTGGAGTCCAGAGATCGAGTCCCGCATCAGGCTCCCTGTTCAGCGGGGAGTCGGCTTCTCCCTCTGACCCTCCCCCATCTTGTGCTCTCTCTTTCTCAATTAAATAAATAAAATCTTTAAGAAAAGAAAAGGAGAAAATTTATTTGAGAGAGAGTCAGCGAGAGAGAGAGCAGAAACTGGGGGAGGGGTGGCGGTAGAGGGAGAAGCCGACTCCCCGTGGAGCAGGGAGCCCAAGGTCATGACCTGAGCCAAAGATAGATGGTGAACCAACTAAGCCACCCAGGGGCCCCAACTCCTATTTAAAACATGCTCGATACTGGAAAGGAAAAGAAGGGAAAATAAAGATCGAAAGGGAAGGAGAAAAAAGGAGAAAGATGATTTCTGGTGTTCCACCTTGT
>NW_027407601.1:816-1452 GCF_003265705.2 Callorhinus ursinus | reverse complement strand
CCGCTGAACATGTGGTTTGCTGGGATGGGCATGCCGCGTTCTCCTGCTGTGTATCCTTTCTGGAGTTCCTAACGGCGGGCTTTCTTTCTGGGTGGAAGGTAAGTCCTCTGGTATTGTTCTGGAGCGAGCACTAGGGAACAAAGCACTCAGGAGCCAACCTAGGGTTGGGGTTAGGGTTTAGGGGTTAGAGCGTAGGGGTTAGGGCGTAGGGGTTAGGGTGTAGGGCCTAGGGTTAAGGTTAGGGTTAGGGCCTAATGTAGGGCCAGGTTTAGGGTTAGGGCCTAGGGTTAGTGCATAGGGTTAGGGTTAGGGGCTAGGGTACTGGCGCTCTGGGCATTGCTAACACTGTCACAATGTCCACAGGAGAAGGGCGGCCCATGTGAGTGCTCACTGGCTCATTGTGTCAGATCACACTAGAGCAGAGGGGCAGCTTGGGCAGGGAGTCTCAAACTCTGCATCCGTTTGTGTTCTAGTCTTCCAGCAAATACACCATAGGTTCTTTCACCCACCAGGTAAGACATGACTCTGCCTTCTAGGAGCGGGCAACCTGGAAAGAGGACGAGATTAAGACAAAATACACAGCATAGTAATCTCCTGAAAATCGTTTTTGAGTGGATGAAGGCCTGAGGAAGAATG
>NW_027407601.1:0-716 GCF_003265705.2 Callorhinus ursinus | reverse complement strand
AGCTGGGTATGAACTGGTGAGCTGGGCCTGAGCATGTGTGAGCCAGGAGTAAGCAGGGCAAGGCAGAACTCCTGGGCCTCCACCTGTCCTGGGGTTAGGACCTCTGGTCCCTGGAGAACCTTGATGGCCCTCCAACAGCCCTGAGAACAAGCCCTATAGGGAAGGAAGTCTACCTCAGGAGACTGCGGTCCTGGGGAGCGGCCTGGGGCCTGCAGTGTTGAGCATCCACTTCCTCTTGCCATCTCTGGGCTCAGATATGCAAGCCTCACCTGTGATACACGTCTTGATTTTCCCATGGCTCTTTCCTCAGGAGTCCCCCTGACACTTGTTGTTTGCCCTTGGTGCAGGGTCCTGAAACACTGTGGACGCCACCTATGAGGACCCGGGCCCAAGCCCTGGGTACCGCATGGAGCTGTCCATCTTCTCCGTGGTCTACTTCGTGGTCTTCCCCTTCTTCTTCGTTAACATATTTGAGGCCTTGATCATCATCACCTTCCAGGAGCAGGGGGACAAGGTGATGTGTGAATGCAGCCTGGAGAAGAACGAGGTGGGTGGCTCCCTCTACTGCCCCATGAGCACGTGTGCATTGGATGCTCTGCTGGGCTCCCCTGATGGGCAGCATGGGCAGAACCACTGGAGTTCCCTTCCGCATGGGACTCGCTCATCACCGCATAGCTGGTCGCCAGCACAGGGGCAGGGAGAGACAGTGTGGCTGG
>NW_027407600.1:0-1453 GCF_003265705.2 Callorhinus ursinus | reverse complement strand
TGCATGGACACATCCTGCCAGTGCAGGGTGCCAGAGACCTCAAGGACCACCACCCTCTGACCCTGCCAGAGGGGCACACAGGCCCGGCAGCAGGCTGGTCAGTGAAAACCTAGTAGGTGATTCTGTTTCCCACCATGAGAGGTGACCCTGTGTCCCACCATGAGGTTCTTTTCCGCCATCTGCAGGAATAGTACCAGGAAGACCACATAGCTATAGTGGCAGTAGACAGGGTGGGACAAGGGTCACTGCCAGAGGCTGGCAGCAGGACCCCAAAGCTGGGGGTTGTGCACGTGTGCACCTTCACCAAGGCAACAGACCCTGGGCTGCTTTGAGCAACAGCCACCCTCCTAGCCTGTCCTGAGCAAGTCTACCCATGAGCCCTCCCTAACTTTTGTTCCCAGAGATGGGGGCCATCAGCACCCCATCTTACAAAAGGAAGCCTAAGGCTTAGGAGGTTGGAAACCTGTGCAGTCCCACAGAATCCTGGACCTGGGAACACTCCCTCTGTGCTGAGCTCATGGGCAAACCCACTGGTCCTGTTCCCACCTGCCAGGAGTTGAGCACCTTGGGGCACAGCCCTTGTTTCTGTGCCCTACAGACTGGATAGAATCAGCAGAGCCAGCCACCTGCCCCATTTTGTTTTGAGTGGGATGTTGCTGGCCCCCACAAAGCTCTCTGCACCTCCTGTAGGGCCCTCCCTTGAAGGTTACTGGGCATTCTGCTAATGAGGTCCTCAGTAAACCACTGGTATTCCTATGAGGGGTCTCCCTAGAACTCCCCCAGGTCAGGTCTAGCCCATGGGCAGGGAAGGGGAAAGAGGACCTCTGGAAGAAGAGGGGGCTTGCTTAGGCCCTAGCCTTGAATCCAAGGGTGTAAGCTTCTGGGTCCAGGTCTACATCTCCCCGGCCCTAAGAAGTTGGGAGTCTTGTCCAACAGCCTCACATGGCTGGTCCCCTTTGACGGTACTACGTGTTCCCCACCATGTGGAAAGCAGCTCCCCCATCGTCAGGCAAGTGTGGTGAACCTCTCTGAAACTGATTTTTTCTGCAGACACAAAGGCTACTTCCCTGTGCCTGCCCCATAACTAGCAGGTTAGTAAACTGCTCACAACGGGAAGGTGGGCACTGCATTTAAATAGGGAACAAGCACACACACCCAGCAGGCATGAGTCAGGTCATCAGGGGGCCAATCCAGGCTCAGCCAATGGGGAAACAAGACAAACATGAAGCAGGGTGAGGGGGGCGTGAGTGCCCCTGACAGAGGGCACAGCCAACGCAAAGGCTTGGAGTCAAGGCTGAGGCACTTGGGGGACAATCACTCCCCGGGGTGGCCCACAGAGAGGCGGGCCATGGTGGGAGAGATGAGGATGGGAAGGATAGGCAGGAGGGGAGCAGAACACAGAGAGGCCCAAAGTTTATGTTCCGAAAAGATCACACTGGTTACTGGAGGAGAA
>NW_027407599.1:0-1453 GCF_003265705.2 Callorhinus ursinus | reverse complement strand
TCGGAAAGCTTGCAGGAAACAAAAGCTCCCGAGAGTAAACCTGAGCCGATTGCTTAGCCTGGACCGACAAGGGTGGGGCAATTCCGCCTCTGGCAAAGAAATCTGGGAACCACGGCAACAGGACTCTCCCCCAGAAAATCAGCACAAACAGCCAGCCAAGACCAAGTTTACCGACCAAGGAGAACGGGAGAACTCCAGCACTAGGGGAATACTGCACATAAAATTCATGGCTTTTTATCATGATTCATTAGTTTTTCAAAGTTAATTTTTTTAACTGTTTTTTTTTAATTTTTCTTTTTCCCCTTTTCAACCATCATATTATGGATCGCTTTTTGAAACAAAAAACATTTTTATTTTTCATTTTTAGGGTCATATTCTATCCCTTCATAGTAGATACCCTTATTTTTGGCATATATATAGAAGTTCTTCTCTAAAATTTTGATATACAGTTTATTCTAACAGATCAAAATATACCCTAAATCACTAGTGTATGGTTTTATTCTAGTCTCCTACCTGATCACATTCTGTCCCTTTTTTTTTTTAAATCTTCTTTCTTTTTTCAAACAACTTCTTATCTTATTACTTCCTTTTATAAAATCTTTTATAATTTTCAAGTTTATATTCAGTTTCCATCCCTTCATTGTATCAACCCTTATTTTGTACATATATAAGTCTTTCTTTCCTTAAAATTTTAGGAGGCACTTTTTTCTAACAGACCAAAATACACCCAAAATCTAGTGTTTGGCACGGATCTAAGCACTACCCTGATCATTTATGATCATAATCTCCTTTTTTTTTCTTTTCTTCTGTTTTTATTTGTTTTTATCTTTTTCTTTCTTTTTCTCTTTCTTTTTCCTTTCTTTCCCTTTGTTTTCACCTGGTTTCAGGCCTTTTCGGCTTTGTTTAGAGTATATTTGCTGGGGACGTTGTAAACCTGTTAGCATTTTTTTCTCTCATTCATCTATTCTCCTCTGGACAAAATGACAAGACAAAAGAAATCACCTCAGCAAAAAGAAGAAGAGGTAGTACCGTGTGCAAGGGACCTACTCAATACGGACATTAGTAAGATGTCGAACCAAGAGTTCAAAATCATGATTTTAAACATACTAGCTGGGCTTGAAAAAAACATGGAAGTTAATAGAGAAACCCTTCCTGGAGAAATAAAAGAACTAAACTCTAACCAAGTGGAAATCAAAAGGTTATGAATGAGGTGCAACCAAAATTGGGGGCACTAACTGCTAAGATAAATGGGGCAGAAGAGAGAATCAGCAATATAGAAGACCAAATGATGGAAATTGAAAAGCTGAGAAAAAGAGAGGTAAAAAACTACTGGATCACGATGGCAGAATTTGAGAGATAAGCGATACGATAAATCAAAATGACATTAGAATAATTGGGACCCCAGAAGAAGAAGAAAGAGAGAGCAGGACAGTAGGTATATTGGAGCAAATTA
>NW_027407598.1:656-1453 GCF_003265705.2 Callorhinus ursinus | reverse complement strand
TGTAGGTTACATATCTCTTCTCCTGAGCTGCTTTCAGGATTTTCTCTTTGTCTCTGAGACTCGTAAGTTTTACTATTAGATGTTGGGGTGTTGACCTATTATTATTGATTTTGAGAGGGGTTCTCTGTGCCTCCTGGATTTTGATGCCTGTTTCCTTGCTCACATTAGGGAAGTTCTCTGCTATAATTTGCTCCAATATACCTTCTGCCCCTCTCTCTCTTTCTTCTTCTTCTGAGATCCCAATTATTCTAATGTTGTTTCATCTCTTTGTATTGCTTATCTCTCAAATTCTGCCCTCGTGACCCTGTAGTTGTTTATCTCTTTTTCTCAGCCTCTTTATTTTCCATCATTTGGTCTTCTATATCGCTGATCCTCTCTTCTGCCTCATTTATCCTAGCAGTTAGTGCCCCCATTTTTGATTGCACCTCATTAATAGACTTTTTGATTTCGACTTGGTTAGATTTTAGTTCTTTTATTTCTCCAGAAAGGGTTTCTCTAATAATTTCCACGCTTTTTTCAAGCCCAGCTAGTATCTTTAAAGTCATGATTCTGAACTCTAGGTCCGACATCGTACTAATGTCCGTATTGAGTAGGTCCCTGGCTGACGGTACTACCCCTTGTTCTTTTTGCTGAGGTGATTTTTTTCGTCTTGTCATTTTGTCCAGAGGAGAACAGATGAATGAGAGAACAGAATGCTAACCGGTTAACAACGTCTCCAGCAAATATACTCTATACAAATCAGAAAAGACCTGAAACCAGGGGACAAGAAAGGGAAAGAAAGAAGAAAAAAAAAAAAA
>NW_027407598.1:0-556 GCF_003265705.2 Callorhinus ursinus | reverse complement strand
AAAAAAAAAAAAAAAAAAAAAAAGGAAAAAGAAAAAGATAAAAACAAACAAAAACAGAACAAAACAAAAAAAACCAGAATATGATCAAATATGATCAGGCTAGTGCATAGATCAGTGCCACACACTAGCTTTTGGCATATTTTGGTCTGTTAGAAGAAAGTGCCTGCTAAAATTTTAAAGGAAGAAAGACTTATATATGTACAAAATAAGGGTTGATACAATGAAGGGATGGCAGATGACTGTATAGACGAAAATTATAAAAGATTTTATAAAAGGAATTGATAAGATAAGAAGTTGTTTTTAAAAAGAAAGAAGATTTAAAAAGAAAAAAGAAAAAAAAAGGGAGAGAATGTGATCAGGCAGGAGAATAGAACAAAGCCATACACTAGTGATTTAGGGTATATTTTGATCTGTTAGAAGAAATTGTATCTCAAAATTTTAAAGAGAGAACAACTTATATATAAATGCCAAAAATAAGGGTAACTACTATGAAGGGATAAAAATATGACTCTAAAAATGAAAAATAAAAAATGTTTTTTTTTAAAAAGGGATTGAT
>NW_027407597.1:0-1454 GCF_003265705.2 Callorhinus ursinus | reverse complement strand
GGAACTGAGATTCATTAAGAAAGCATCCTTTCTGTCCAGAGACTTTTCCACTTGGGAATCATGTGCATAGAGACTGGAGTCACAAGAGGGAAATGTGCCTAATGAGCAGACAGAGGGAGCTGTGAATACGTCCTCATCTCCAGTCCGTCAGCCCGGGCAACCTTGGATGGGAAGGACCATGCTTCTTGTCTGTTTGTTCCAAGTCCTTATTCTGGCTGGAGTTCGATGTTTCACTCCTTCCTGCCTCGGATGAGGACAGAGCTTTAGGCCCTATCATCTGCTGTCCAGGGAGGAATTCAGACTTCCTCAGGACACCTTCCTGTCAGACACCCCAGCCAGGTGAGTCCAACCGCCCAGTGGACCGTGGATGACAGGATCAGAATGGAAGCCAAGAACATCGACCAATCATCACCTGAGAGCCAATTCAACTTAGCCCAGAGCAAAAGATCCCTGTGTTTGTTTGATTGATTGATTGATTGGCTGATTGACTGATTGATTGACTCAGAGCTAATGTCAATTTCACAGAGTGACTGCTACTCACACTTTTGAAGGTCTTTTATAGTCTTTATCATGAAATTGCTATTATTGCAATGCTAGAAAAAGTATGTTGAGATTGTTAAACTCAAAGTGTGGTTCTAATCCGGTGTGATTTTTGTCCCGAGGGTCATTGATCACTGTCTGGAGCCAGCTTTGTCTGTCACAGTGGAGAGAGGTGCATGGAGGTAATGTCTAAACACCCTACAATGCACAGGACACCCCAGGGCAGGCTCTGGCCAGAATGTCCATGGTGCAAAGATAGAGAAACCACGAGGTAAAGAATATCAGTATTTGAATCACAGCTGCATTCAAGTTCTGCCTTCAGTCTTGTAACAACTTACATTTCTGCCAGCAAATTCACAGTAACCCCTTGGCCACCAGTTTAAAAGTTCCAACCACAAAGAATGTAACAACTCTATATAGTTTTTGTTCCCCAGGCTGCTGGTGATAGAGATGTTTCTTACTGTTCTTAAACTATCCCTCAGGTTCAGTGAACTTCATATATTTGATGATCATTCTTACTGGGTTTTATTATTATATACCCATATGTTATTCTCCTTCTCAAGCTCTCTTTTATTTTTAAAACACTATCAGCATTTCAAATGATTTCTTCAGATCCTTATTTCTCAATTGACTTTTGGAACATATTTTGACCATAAAAATTTATTTAAATACATCTACCTGCTTACTTCTGAGTTTCTCGTTATATTTAAGGGGTGTTGTCCAACTGAAATTTTTGTGTGTAGTTTTCTTCATGTTCTAATATATGCTATGGTTACACCAATACTGAGGTCATAATCCTCTGAGTTTGAGTAAGATCCGAGAGAGGGGACCAATTTAATATTCTTCCAAATAGATATCCCTTTATGCCACCATTTATTTAGCAATTCAGCCTTTTCCAATGAAACTGAAATGCA
>NW_027407596.1:0-1454 GCF_003265705.2 Callorhinus ursinus | reverse complement strand
AAAAGTTGAAGATCTTACATTCCAATATCAAGAGTAGAAAGCTTTAATTGTAGTCATACAATATTGTTGCAAGGTTATACAAATAGACTAATTAAAGAGTACCACATGTACAGGAACATTCTTAGGCCTCTGAGAATTCTGTCTCAACTGACTGTGTCTAAATTGTCTAGACTGAATCTCCTAGGGATACAATATCCACAGCCTACTGAAGCCACCAAGCTACATTCCATCTCAAGGGAAAAGAGTTAATATGGTTGACCTCATCCCTTGTCTGGGGATGGAAAAAAATGGTGGTACCCACATAACAGGAGTTCTAGCTCCTGGGAATATAAGGTAATGCATAAAAACTTTCATCTCACCTCTTATGGAACAACTCCCAGCCTAAAATTTTACTTGTTTCCTTCTAAACAGATATTATCCACTACTCCTGTAAAGCAAGAGATAGAAGACAATTTGGTGAGCTGAAAACTACAGCCAATTAGGGAAGAGAAAAACACTACACTGGCTCTTTGGTTTTTATCAAACAATATAACCTTGTGTTTACTCAGTGTCCAAGTAGGGTCTGTGTCCTAGAGGATATGACTCTGGGAGGAAGGAGTCCTGCTGACACCAATGATTCCATAAGGAGACAGCTCCTGACAGAAAATAACTGATTTCATGTGCAGACCAATTAATGTGACCAGGAATATGGTAGGGAATCTGGAAGGAAAGAAGAGCTGTTTGGGTAAAAGAAGTGAAATCAGAATAGATTCGGACTGAAGCAGCAAACCTTGGTGTGTATGTTTTCTGTTGACCTCCTTTGTAGTTTTAATGATTAGTGGTTTATCTTTTCCCCTTTAAATGTATTCCCTGGGACGCTGAGGAAATGTGCTTCTTGTCAGAGGCAATGAGTCTGTGGGGCTTTCTCAGTCTATTTACTTTTTATACCGCAGGAGATGAGGTGGCTGTCCTTTTAGGGACAATTTCATGAAGATTCTGTCATCATCATTATTCTAATAGGTTCAGTGCCCACAGGCCGTTAGCCTGCATCAGACCTGCAGACGGAACTTAGAAAATACACTCTTATGGGCGTGGAGGATGAGTCTCAGCGGGGGTGGGGTGGGGGCTGCTTTGGGACAGTAGGAACTGGTTAACACGCCTCTCAGGTCAGTGCCTTGTTCACTTTGACTAATTAAGGACTCTGGCAATGAAAAAATCATCTCCTGTGTGAGAGAACTCACTATATAAAGCTTTGGCTGGGATTCTGGCAGAGGTGACAACATCCCACATGTCTCAACCCATTCCTCCTTCCTTGTCACACAACTACAGATTCCTGCCAGACGCAATAATATAGAACTGTTGTGACCTGTCCTCAAAATCCACTTCCTTTCCTTCAGAGCTTTTTGAATGATTTTTGTAAATTTGTTGGAAGGGCCCCTCCAGGAAAGGAACAATGCTCCCCACCTCTTCGGCGC
>NW_027407595.1:0-1454 GCF_003265705.2 Callorhinus ursinus | reverse complement strand
AGAAAATCCACATGGTCTTGGGTTCAGTGATGAGCTTTAACACACAACACCAAAAGCCAATCCACAAATGAAAAAATAGAACATGAACTTCCTAAAATTAAACATTTGCGGGGCACCTGGGTGGTTCAGTCATTAAGCGTCTGCCTTTGGCTCAGGTCATGATCTCAGGATCCTGGGATCGAGCCCTACATCGGGCTCCCTGTTCAGCAGGGAGCCCGCTTCACCCTCTCCCACTCCCCCTGCTTGTGTTCCCTCTCTCACTCTGTCTCTCTCTGTCAAATAAATAAATAAAATCTTTAAAAAAAAAAACTTTTGCTCTGTGAAAGACCTTGCTCAGAAAACTAAAAGAAAAGCCATGAACTGGGAGGAAATATTTGCAAAGCACAAATCTGGTAAAAGATTTGTATTCAAAAAATACAAAAGACTATCAGAACTCAACGATAAGGAAACAAATATCCTAATTGATAATGGGTAAGGATCTGAACAGATGCCTGGACAAAGAAAATATATAGATACAAAATAACCATACAAAAATATGTTTGACATCATCATTAGGAACGTACAAATTTAAACAACAGTGAGACAGCCAGTACTGCACACCTATCACAAATAATAAACTCCAAAAACAAGAACACCAATTGCTGGAAGGTGAGGAATGGCAGCAACTGTCCCTTCAGAAGACATTTTGGCCATTTTTTCCAAAACTAAGTAAGTCTCATGTTAAGATCCAACAATTGCACTTCTAGTATTTAGCAACTGCTTTGAAAACCTATTTCTGAACAAAAACTCACATGCAATTATGCAGGGTAGCTCTATTCATAATGGTTACAAACATAAAGAAACCAGGATGTCCTTCCATAAATGAATCCATAAGCAAACTAAGTGCATCCATGTGAAGGAAGCAGAATATGCCATGCAAAATATACCTCTTTGGCACAAGGGATATTTGGGCTGATTAATTTTAAGAAACGCCAGACATGGGAGAATCTCTGGAAACTGTGTAAAAGTTGCCGTTTGGTGAGTGAAATGTACACTTATAAAGGAACGCCCCATTTGTCAGCCTGTCTCCCACTGTATCAGGAACAGAATTACTAAATCTCAAGAAACTCTCACCAAAAGAGAAGGCACAGACTTAAAGCTGTGTAACAACCATACCCTCATTTACTGTGCTCACCTGATAACATCCTTTAACTGGCCTTCCCACCACCCAAAATTTTTGGTCTTTACCTGAAGATAGCATTTAGGGTGAGGGCTGGGCCACTTCAAGGAATTACTCCATTTTCCTGGGTATCTCCCATGAATACAGGACATATGCATGATATTAAACTTTGACTTGTTTTTCTCCTGTTAATCTATTCAGCAATAAAAAAATGAACCATCACCCCATACAATCACATGGATGAACTTTACCTGTATTTTTCTAAGTGAAAGAATCCAGTCTGAAAAGGCTGCAC
>NW_027407594.1:0-1454 GCF_003265705.2 Callorhinus ursinus | reverse complement strand
AAAAGTTGAAGATCTTACATTCCAATATCAAGAGTAGAAAGCTTTAATTGTAGTCATACAATATTGTTGCAAGGTTATACAAATAGACTAATTAAAGAGTACCACATGTACAGGAACATTCTTAGGCCTCTGAGAATTCTGTCTCAACTGACTGTGTCTAAATTGTCTAGACTGAATCTCCTAGGGATACAATATCCACAGCCTACTGAAGCCACCAAGCTACATTCCATCTCAAGGGAAAAGAGTTAATATGGTTGACCTCATCCCTTGTCTGGGGATGGAAAAAAATGGTGGTACCCACATAACAGGAGTTCTAGCTCCTGGGAATATAAGGTAATGCATAAAAACTTTCATCTCACCTCTTATGGAACAACTCCCAGCCTAAAATTTTACTTGTTTCCTTCTAAACAGATATTATCCACTACTCCTGTAAAGCAAGAGATAGAAGACAATTTGGTGAGCTGAAAACTACAGCCAATTAGGGAAGAGAAAAACACTACACTGGCTCTTTGGTTTTTATCAAACAATATAACCTTGTGTTTACTCAGTGTCCAAGTAGGGTCTGTGTCCTAGAGGATATGACTCTGGGAGGAAGGAGTCCTGCTGACACCAATGATTCCATAAGGAGACAGCTCCTGACAGAAAATAACTGATTTCATGTGCAGACCAATTAATGTGACCAGGAATATGGTAGGGAATCTGGAAGGAAAGAAGAGCTGTTTGGGTAAAAGAAGTGAAATCAGAATAGATTCGGACTGAAGCAGCAAACCTTGGTGTGTATGTTTTCTGTTGACCTCCTTTGTAGTTTTAATGATTAGTGGTTTATCTTTTCCCCTTTAAATGTATTCCCTGGGACGCTGAGGAAATGTGCTTCTTGTCAGAGGCAATGAGTCTGTGGGGCTTTCTCAGTCTATTTACTTTTTATACCGCAGGAGATGAGGTGGCTGTCCTTTTAGGGACAATTTCATGAAGATTCTGTCATCATCATTATTCTAATAGGTTCAGTGCCCACAGGCCGTTAGCCTGCATCAGACCTGCAGACGGAACTTAGAAAATACACTCTTATGGGCGTGGAGGATGAGTCTCAGCGGGGGTGGGGTGGGGGCTGCTTTGGGACAGTAGGAACTGGTTAACACGCCTCTCAGGTCAGTGCCTTGTTCACTTTGACTAATTAAGGACTCTGGCAATGAAAAAATCATCTCCTGTGTGAGAGAACTCACTATATAAAGCTTTGGCTGGGATTCTGGCAGAGGTGACAACATCCCACATGTCTCAACCCATTCCTCCTTCCTTGTCACACAACTACAGATTCCTGCCAGACGCAATAATATAGAACTGTTGTGACCTGTCCTCAAAATCCACTTCCTTTCCTTCAGAGCTTTTTGAATGATTTTTGTAAATTTGTTGGAAGGGCCCCTCCAGGAAAGGAACAATGCTCCCCACCTCTTCGGCGC
>NW_027407593.1:0-1454 GCF_003265705.2 Callorhinus ursinus | reverse complement strand
CTATTAACCTGTACCCTAAAACTAACACGTACCCAAACCCTAACACCTAACCAAACCCTAAACCAAACCCGAAACTAAGGCGTACCCTAAACCTAACCCGTACCATAAAGGGTACCCTAAACCTAAACCCTAACCTGTACCGTAAACCGTGCCCTAACACGTACCCTAACTCTAACCCCTACACTAACCCATACCCGAAGACTATCCCGTACCCTAACCCTCTCCCGTACCCTAACCCGTGCCCTAACCCGTACCCAACTCTAACCCTAAACTTGGGTCAACTAGAGAAAAGAGGAAATCCCTGGAAGTTTTGGGATCATGAGAAATTTGACGGCCAGTCCTGACAGGAAGATGACACTGTGCCAAATGGAACTGCTGCTTTCTCAGAAACCTGACATCCTGTGATATGCTGCATCACTGACTCACAGGCAGATGTTCAAAACCTTGAGTCTCCTAGAACCAGAGCAGATAAGTGCTGTCACCTGGGGATAAGTAGGTACTCTGAACTATGGCCTACACACCTGCTCCAATTTCTGGGAGAAGGTGAAAGACACACTTGTTTCTAAGTAGTCATTATTTTCATTCTATGGTAGACCAATGACTTTGACCTTTTGGAGAAGCGAAATTACTCTTCCAAATGAACAACTCAACTCATCTGTTCCTCATGCAACTTGTGTGCGATCTGGTTTACTCCAGCCTTCAGGCCCCACCTGGAGCATCCACCTGTACCATCTTGATAGCCCATGAACAGCACCAGGAACCCTGCGGGCACAATGCTGGATTTGGGGGAGGACTCTGGGGCTTCTTGCCACCACACCTGTGCCTGAGGAAGCGGGAACTGGGAGGACCCTCCCAGATGATCCTGATGGAACATGAGCACCATCCCTGAGGACATGGGGCACAGGTCTGTCGTTAGAGTACTGCTCTGGGGCTTCTTGCCACCACAACAGTGCCTGGGGGGAGCGGGAACCTGGAGGGCCCTCCCCGACAATCCCAAAGGACCATTAGCACCTTCCCGGGGGAACAAGGGGCACAATGCTGAAATTGGGGGATGGCTCCGGGGCTTCTGGCTACCGCACCTGTGCCTAGCCGAGCAGGAACCAGAAAGAACCTCCCAGACAATCCTAACGGACCATTACCACCATCGCCCTGAGGACATAGCGCACAATGCTCAGTTGGAGTCCCTTGGTCCTGAAACCAGCAGGAACGGAGCTCAAAGGACAGAGAGGCGACTCCAGGAGAATTTCCATCCTAGGAAAGGCGAACCACTGGAGGGCACAGAAGCAGCGCCCCCACCGACCCGCAGGCCATTTGAACAGGATGAACTCCTGCACTTACTTAGCACGTTGTCCGTCTTCGTGTATGCACAGTGACTGGCCCCCCCAGGGCTGGTGCACCTCTAGAGGTGCGGTAGACACTTTTCAGTTCTTGCTCGTCGTTCAGAAGACCAAAGC
>NW_027407592.1:0-1454 GCF_003265705.2 Callorhinus ursinus | reverse complement strand
GCTCTTGATTGGAGGTAAGGTGAGTCACAGCGCTCAACACAGGGGGTCACTGTGGGGTGTAAATGAGGTGACACATCCTGGCTATAGCTGTGAATAATCATCTGGCATCAACACACATTCCTGCACCCACATCTGCTCATCCTCCATGCACTGCCCATTCTCTTCACCTGCATATGCCTCCAACACCCCACATCCTTCACAAGTGTCTGAGGAGAGGCCAGGGGCATTGTCTTTCATGGATTTTAGGTTGAAGTAGAGCATTTCAGGATGATGGGGATTCCGTGGAGGGAGGAGGCAGGTCTTTCCCAAAACATGTCTTCTGTGATCGCTGACCACCGAGTTGCCTGGATGTAGCCTACAGGATCGCACCTACACTGCAGGAGGCCCGTGTGAACCTCATCGACCTCGACTTTGTAACTCCACCCAGTGTTACAATGGGCGCATTTGTTCAACCAATGTGTGTGCAGGGTACCCTGAAGGCAAGATCGACACCTGCCAGGTAACTTCCCTCCGGGCGCCCCTTTCCCTGTCAACACATCTTTTGTGAATCCCTGAACTCCACTCCCTCCAGAGCCCTGCTTCAGTGACCCTTTCTCTGGTCTCATCTCGTAGCAGTGAGGATGGGAGGTGATACCTGGGGCCCATACAAAGAACCAGTCAGCACACTGAGAGCTTTATCCCACCGTGACACAGAGATCATAGCACCCGAACACCACCCTGGAAGAGAATGCTTACCTCTCCTCATCAGAATACAAAACCTTCAAATCCACTTCTACACACATGCCCATGCATGCATAAACCCTCATACGTGGACTCATGGATCGCTGATCTTCCCTCCTCACCGCAAGAAGACCCATGACAATCCATCCCCTTCTCACATCCACCTGAAGCTGTTGATACCAACTCAAAGTTTACCACCACCACTTGTGTTCATGGCAGCAAGAACCCATGTGACTGAACAAACTGTCCTTCCAGAGCCTATGGCCCTTCTGGGCAGGGGAAAAGTGGCTCAGACACAGAGTGACTTCTGTGTCCTTCTGGGCAGGGGGACAGCGGCGGGCCTCTCATGTGCAGAGACAACGTGGCAAACACGTATGTGGTCGTGGGAGTCACAAGATTTGGGTCTCTGTGCCTGAACTAAGCACCCCAGAGTCTCCATGCCCATATACATGCCCTTCCACAAAGTGAAATTAAGGTACAGATAGCTTTACTGGCAAAGTCTACCATGCAAGGAAGAAATACTATGAATTTTACACTAACTCTTCCCAATAGCTTAAACATGGAACACACTTCCCAATTTATTTTATGTAGCCAGCATTATCCTGATAGTGAGACTAACACAAAGATGTTGCAGGAAAATGAAACTACAGAACGATATTCTTCATGAACATAAACGCATCGTTTATTTTTAATTTTAGCAAATGAAATCCAGTAAGATATGAAAAGTGTAATAC
>NW_027407591.1:0-1455 GCF_003265705.2 Callorhinus ursinus | reverse complement strand
AGGTATATTGGAGCAAATAATAGCAGAGAACTTCCCTAGTGTGAGGAAGGAAACAGACATCAAAATCCAGGAGGCACAGAGAACCCCTCTCAAAATCAATAATAATAGGTCAACACCCCGACATCGAATAGTAAAAATAACGAGTCTCAGATACAAAGAGAAAATCCTGAAAGCAGCTCGGGAGAAGAGATATGTAACCTACAATGGTAAAAATATTAGATTCGCAACAGACCTATCCACAGAGACCTGGCAGGCCAGAAAGGACTGGCAAGATATCTTCAGAGCAGTAAACGAGAAAAATATGCAGCCAAGAATACTATATCCAGGTAGGCTGTCATCGAAAATAGAAGGAGAGATAAAAGCTTCCAGAACAAACAAAAACTAGAGGAATCTGAAAACACGAAACCAGCCCTCCAAGAAATATTGAAAGGGGTCCTCTAAGCAAAGAGAGAGCCTAAAAGCAGCAAAGATCAGAAAGGAACACAGACAACATAGAGTAACGGTCACCTTACAGGCAATACAATGGCACTAAATTCATAACTTTCAATAGTTACCCTGAATGTAAATGGGCTCAATGCCCCAATCAAAAGACACAGGCTATCAGATTGGATTAAAAAACAAGACCCATCCATATGCTGTCTGCAAGAGACTCATTTTAGACCTAAAGACACCCCCAGATTGAAAGTGAGGTGGTGGAAAACCATTTACCATGCTAATGGACACCAAAAGAAAGCTGGGGTGGCAATCCTTATATTAGACAAACTAGATTTTAAAACAAAGACTGTAATAAGAGATGAGGAAGGACACTATATTCTACTTAAAGGGTCTATCCAACGAGAAGATCTAACAATTGTAAATAACTATGCCCCGAACATGGGAGCAGCCAATTATATAAGGCAATTAATAACAAAAGCAAAGAAACACATTGACAACAATACAATAATAGTGGGGGACTGTAACACCCCCTGACTGAAATGGACAGATCATCTAAGCAAAAGATCAACAAAGAAATAAAGACTTTAAATGACACACTGTACCAAATGGACTTCACAGACATATTTAGAACATTCCATCCCAAAGCAACGGAATACACATTCTTCTCTAGTGCCCATGGAACATTCTCCAGAATTGATCACATCCTAGGTCACAAATGAGGTCGCAACAGGTATCAAAAGTTTGGGATCATTCCCTGCCTATTTTCAGACCACAATGCTTTGAAACTAGAACTCAATCACAAGAGGAATGTCGGAAAGAACTCAAATACATGGAGGCTAAAGAGCATCCTACTAAAGAATGAATGGGTCAACCAGGAAATTAAAGAAGAATTAAAAAAATTCATGGAAACCAATGAAAATGGAAACACAACTGTCCAAAATCTTTGGGATACAGCAAAGGCAGTCCTGAGAGAAAAGTATATAGCAATACAAGCCTTTCTCAAGAAACAAGAAAGGTCTC
>NW_027407590.1:0-1455 GCF_003265705.2 Callorhinus ursinus | reverse complement strand
CCAGTACAAGAGACGCAGGAACCCGAGAGGCGCGATGAAGAATGGACGGTCCAACCCAACCATTCCATGATGTTATTATCAGCCCTTCTCCACAACCAACCTCCTCAACTGGAAACATAACACCCCATCCGACTCTGAGAATCCACAGGCCATGGTAGACCTCATAGAATTCCTCTTCCAGACTCATCGGCCAACATGGGAAGACTGCCAACAGTTACTCCACACCCTGTTTAATACAGGGGAAAGGAAGAGAATAATGAAAGGTGCATGGCAGTACCTGGAAGAGCATGCACCAGTGGGAGTCATCGACCCTGGTGCCTGGGCTAACACATCCGCACCTGAAGAGCACCCAGCATGGGACTTCACCACAACCGAGGAACAGGCCCACATCCGCAAGTATCAGGAGGCCCTCCTCCGGGGAATCCATGCAGGAGCTAAGAAAACCATGAACATGACTAAGGTATCCTCGGACACAACCAGGGGAGTCCCCTGGGAACTACTACAAAAGACTATGTGAAGCCTACAGGATATACACTCCATTTCACCCCGAAGCACAGGAAATCCATCAGATGGTAAACACCACCTTCGTGACTCAGGCTTCCTCAGACATCAGAAAGAAACTTCAAAAACTAGAGCGTTCTGCCGGGATGAATATCACCCAACAAATCGAAATTGCCAGTAAGGTCTACATGAACAGGGAGGTTGCAGCTGAACGGGAAGCCGACAACAAGATGAAAAAGAAAGTCAGCTTCCATGCTGCCACCCTGAATGAAAAGGACAACACAAAGATGGGGAGACCCCAACCACTGAAAGGGGGGAAGCCCAGAACCCCCTTGGCAAGGGATCAATATGCCTACTGTAAAGAGAAAGGGCATTGGAAAAACAAATGTCCCAAATGGGGAAAGGCTCAAAAGCCCAGCAGCTACAAGGAAGAACTCCAAGGGGAGGACCTCATAGGCCTTGTGGGAATGAACTCAGACTGAGGGGGAACAGGCTCTTTCTTCCTTGGCCCCCATGAACTCATGGTCAAAATGAAGGTGGGGGGCCAACCAGTGACTTTTATGGTTGATATTGGAGCCAAGCACTCTGTTGTAACCTCCCCAGTGGCACCTTTCAGCAAAAGGACTGCAACCATCCTTGGCGCCATGGGGATACGGGTGGTACAACAGCCCTTTCCCAGGCTCACCAGTGCAAACTCGGGGGCCACAAGGTCCAACACACATTGCTTTATCTGCCTGATTGCCCCATTTCTCCTGGCCAAGACATACTCTCCAAGCTTAGGGCTCAGATAACATTTGAGCCCACTGGACACACTAGCCTCCGACTGAACCCAAGGCAAGAGGAGATGGCATCTCTAATACTAGCAATTACCACGCCAAGGGAAGAACAATGGAGTCTATTCTGTACACAGGACCAACCTAGCAGCCTGCCAGAGTTCAGACTTGTCTTCCCTTC
>NW_027407589.1:1261-1455 GCF_003265705.2 Callorhinus ursinus | reverse complement strand
TTCCTTAAAGTCTCTGAGCTCAGATTTTACTTTATAAAATGCACCCTTGCAAGATGGCAGAGGAGTAGGAGACCTGGATTTCATCTGGTCTCAGGAATTCAGCTGAATAGGGATCAAACCATTCTGAACACCTACGAACTCAACAGGAGATCACAAAAGAGAGTAGCAACAACTCTCTGAACAGAGAAGCGACC
>NW_027407589.1:427-1161 GCF_003265705.2 Callorhinus ursinus | reverse complement strand
CTCAACAGGAGATCGAAGAGGAGAGTAGCAACAACTCTCTGAACAGAAAAGCGACCACTTACTGGAAGGTAGGACGTGCGCAGAAGTGAATCCGAGGCGATATTCGGGAGGATAGACGGCGGGGGAGGGGCCTCTGCCGGCCGCTTCTGGCAAGTGATAGAGCCGCGGAGCACAAAATCGGACCTTTTAGAAGCTGGCTCTGCTGAGGGACGTCGCTGCAGTGGCTAAGCGGGGGTGGAATCCTCCCGGGACAGTGTGGTCTCAGGACCCTCGGGGTCACAGAAAGACCGGGGGTGCCTGAGTGCGCCAGAGCTCCCAGGTATCAGAGCGGGGAAGCCGGCTGCAGAGACACAGCCGAGGCGCGGGCTCTCAGCTTGGGGTTTCCATAAACTGTGATCCGCGGCCCAGTTGGGCCACTGCTCCTCCAGCAGGGACTCAACAGGCGGCAGATACAGGGAAACTTCCCTTCCTTCCCGGGGAGGAGTGGCGCGGGAATGCACCGCAGGGATCTGCTGGGTTTGGAGACTCCACACGGGGTCGGGTGCCAGAGATAGCAACGCTCGGTCACAGGCCGGATGAGCACGGTGTGCGGCCGGAGACCAGGGAGACGGGAGTGTCTGCTTTCCTCTGGGGACGCACTGAGGAGCGGGGCCCCGAGTTCTCAGCTCCTCCGGGTGGAGATTGGGAGGCCACCATTTCTGCCCTGGTCCTCCAAAGCTGTACCGAGAGCTTGC
>NW_027407589.1:0-327 GCF_003265705.2 Callorhinus ursinus | reverse complement strand
CCCGAGTTCTCAGCTCCTCCGGGTGGAGATTGGGAGGCCACGATTTTTGCCCTGGTCCTCCAAAGCTGTACCGAAAGCTTGCAGGGAACAAAAGCTCCTGAGAACAAACTGGAGCAGCTTCCTTAGCCCGGACCGACAAGGGCGGGGCAATTCAGCCTCCGGCAAAGACATCTGGAAACCACAGCAGCAGGCCCCTCCCCCAGAAGATCAGCACGAACAGCCAGCAAGCCAAGACCAAGTTTACCGATCAAGGAGAACGGGAGAACTCTAGCGCTAGGGGAATACTGCACATAGAATTCATGGCTTTTTTTTTTTTACCATGATTCA
>NW_027407588.1:394-1455 GCF_003265705.2 Callorhinus ursinus | reverse complement strand
ACACACACACACACACACACACACACACACACACACACACTGGAATATTATGCAGCCATCAAAAAGAATGAAATCTTGCCATTTGCAACGATGTGGATGGGACTGGAGGGTATTATGCTGAGCAAAATAAGTCAATCAGAGAAAGACATCTATCATATCTCACTGATATAAGAAATTCTTTTTTTTTGGCTCTTTTTTTATTATGTTATGTTAATCACCATACACTGCATCATTAGTTTTTGATGTAGTGTTCCATGATTCATTGCATATAACACCCAGTGCTCCATGCAGTACGTGTCCTCTTTAATACCCATCACCAGGCTAACCCATCCCCCCACCCCTTCCCCTCTAGAACCCTCGGTTTGTTTCTCAGAGTCCATAGTCTTTCATGGTTCATCTCCCCCTCCGATTTCCCCCCCTTCATTCTTCCCTTCCTGCTATCTTCTTCTTCTTTTTTTTTTTTTAACATATAATGTGTTATTTGTTTCAGAGGTACAGGTCTGCTATTCAACAATCTTACACAATTCACAGTCACTCACCCTAGCACATATCCTCTCCAATGTCTATCACCCAGCCACCCATCCCTTCCACCCCCTACGACTCCAGAAACCCTCAATTTGTTTCCTGAGATTAAGAATTCCTCATATCAGTGAGGTCATATGATACATGTCTTTCTCTGATTGACTTATTTCGCTCAGCATAATACCCTCCAGTTCCATCCACGTCGTTGCAAATGGCAGGATTTCATTCATCTGATGGCTGCATAATATTCCATTGTATATATATACCACATTTCCTTATCCATTCAGCTGTCAATGGACATCTTGGCTCTTTCCATAGTTTGGCTATTGTGGACATTGCTGCTATAAACATCAGGGTGCACGTACCCCTTCGGATCCCTACATTTGTTATCTTTGGGGTAAATACCCAGTAGTGCAATTGCTGGATCGTATGGTAGCTCTATTTGAGGAATTCTTAATCTCAGGAAACAAAGTGAGGGTTACTGGAGTGGTTGGGGGTGGGAGGGATGGGGTGGCTGGATGATAGACATTGGGGAGGGT
>NW_027407588.1:0-294 GCF_003265705.2 Callorhinus ursinus | reverse complement strand
GGTATATATCTGTGAATTATTTCATGGCCCCAAACAACAACAAAATTGTCCAGATGAAGGCAAATGGGTCAGAGATTCTGGGAACTAATCCAGGAATACCCAAACTTAAACTTTCATGAAATATGCCCAATTTAGGTCTGCATGGCCAGCTCTCTCTTACCATTTCTTATCTCTCAAGCTGTTCCTTTAATATGCTGTGACCATTAAAAACAAACCATGAGAGACTATGGACTCTGAGAAACAAACTGAGGGGAGGGGGCTGGGGGGATGGGTTAGCCTGGTGATGGGTATTAA
>NW_027407587.1:394-1455 GCF_003265705.2 Callorhinus ursinus | reverse complement strand
ACACACACACACACACACACACACACACACACACACACACTGGAATATTATGCAGCCATCAAAAAGAATGAAATCTTGCCATTTGCAACGATGTGGATGGGACTGGAGGGTATTATGCTGAGCAAAATAAGTCAATCAGAGAAAGACATCTATCATATCTCACTGATATAAGAAATTCTTTTTTTTTGGCTCTTTTTTTATTATGTTATGTTAATCACCATACACTGCATCATTAGTTTTTGATGTAGTGTTCCATGATTCATTGCATATAACACCCAGTGCTCCATGCAGTACGTGTCCTCTTTAATACCCATCACCAGGCTAACCCATCCCCCCACCCCTTCCCCTCTAGAACCCTCGGTTTGTTTCTCAGAGTCCATAGTCTTTCATGGTTCATCTCCCCCTCCGATTTCCCCCCCTTCATTCTTCCCTTCCTGCTATCTTCTTCTTCTTTTTTTTTTTTTAACATATAATGTGTTATTTGTTTCAGAGGTACAGGTCTGCTATTCAACAATCTTACACAATTCACAGTCACTCACCCTAGCACATATCCTCTCCAATGTCTATCACCCAGCCACCCATCCCTTCCACCCCCTACGACTCCAGAAACCCTCAATTTGTTTCCTGAGATTAAGAATTCCTCATATCAGTGAGGTCATATGATACATGTCTTTCTCTGATTGACTTATTTCGCTCAGCATAATACCCTCCAGTTCCATCCACGTCGTTGCAAATGGCAGGATTTCATTCATCTGATGGCTGCATAATATTCCATTGTATATATATACCACATTTCCTTATCCATTCAGCTGTCAATGGACATCTTGGCTCTTTCCATAGTTTGGCTATTGTGGACATTGCTGCTATAAACATCAGGGTGCACGTACCCCTTCGGATCCCTACATTTGTTATCTTTGGGGTAAATACCCAGTAGTGCAATTGCTGGATCGTATGGTAGCTCTATTTGAGGAATTCTTAATCTCAGGAAACAAAGTGAGGGTTACTGGAGTGGTTGGGGGTGGGAGGGATGGGGTGGCTGGATGATAGACATTGGGGAGGGT
>NW_027407587.1:0-294 GCF_003265705.2 Callorhinus ursinus | reverse complement strand
GGTATATATCTGTGAATTATTTCATGGCCCCAAACAACAACAAAATTGTCCAGATGAAGGCAAATGGGTCAGAGATTCTGGGAACTAATCCAGGAATACCCAAACTTAAACTTTCATGAAATATGCCCAATTTAGGTCTGCATGGCCAGCTCTCTCTTACCATTTCTTATCTCTCAAGCTGTTCCTTTAATATGCTGTGACCATTAAAAACAAACCATGAGAGACTATGGACTCTGAGAAACAAACTGAGGGGAGGGGGCTGGGGGGATGGGTTAGCCTGGTGATGGGTATTAA
>NW_027407586.1:0-1455 GCF_003265705.2 Callorhinus ursinus | reverse complement strand
TTATTTTGTACATATATGTCTTTCTTCCTTTAAAATTTTAGGAGGCAATTTCTTCAAACAGACCAAAATATGCCCAGAATCTAGTGTGTGACCCTAATCTATACACCAGTCTGATCATATCTGATCATATTCTGTTTGTTTTTTGTCTTGTTCTGTTTTTGTTTGTTTTTATCTTTTTCTTTTTCTTTTTTTTCTCTTTCTTTTTTCATTCTTTCCCTTACTTTTCCCCTGGTTTCAGGTCTTTTCTGATTTGTATAGAGTATATTTGCTGGGGATGTTGTTAACCTGTTAGCATTTTGTTCTCTCATTCATCTATTCTCCTTTGGAGAAAATGACAAGATGAAAAAAATCACCTCAGCAAAAAGAACAAGAAGTAGTACCATCTGCCAGGGACCTACTCATTACGGACATTAGTATGATGTCAGACCTAGAGTTCAGAATCATGACTTTAAAGATACTAGCTGGGCTTGAAAAAAGCGTGGAAGTTATTAGAGACACACTTTCTGGAGAAATAAAAGAACTAAAATCTAACCAAGTCAAAATCAAAAAGGCTATTAATGAGGTGCAATAAAAAATGGGGGCACTAACAGCTAGGATAAATGAGGCAGAAGAGAGAATCAGTGATATAGAAGACCAAATGATGGAAAATAAAGAGGCTGAGAAAAAGAGAGATAAACAACTACGGGATCACGAGGGCAGAATTTGAGAGATAAGCGATATGGTAAGACAAAACAACATTAGAATAATTGGGATCCCAGAAGAAGAAGAAAGAGAGAGAGGGGAAGAAGGTATATTGGAGCAAATTATAGCAGAGAACTTCCCTAATGTGGGGAAAGAAACAGGCATCAAAATCCAGGAGGCACAGAGAACCCCTCTCAAAATCAATAAAAATAGGTCAACACCCTGACATCTAATAATAACACTTACGAGTCTCAGAGACAAAGAGAAAATCCTGAAAGCAGCTCGGGAGAAGAGATATGTAACCTATAATGGTAGAAATATTAGATTGGCAACAGACCTATCCACAGAGACCTGGCAGGCCAGAAAGGACTGGCATGATATATTCAGAGCACTAAATGAGAAAAATATGTAGCCAAGAATACTATATCCAGCTAGGCTCTCATTGAAAATAGAAGGAGAGATAAAAAGCTTCCAGGACAAACAAAAACTAAAGGAATTTGCAAACACAAAACCAGCCCTCCAAGAAATATTGAAAGGGGTCCTCTAAGCAAAGAGAGAGCCTAAAAGCAGCAGAGATCAGAAAGAAACACAGACAATACACCGTAACAGTCACCTTACAGGCACTACAATGGCACTAAATTCATACCTTTCCATAGTTACCCTGAATGTAAATGGGCTAAATGCTCCAATCAAAAGACACAGGCTATCAGATTGGATTAAAAAACAAGACCCATCCATATGCTGTCTGCAAGAGACTCATTTTAGACCCAAAGA
>NW_027407585.1:420-1456 GCF_003265705.2 Callorhinus ursinus | reverse complement strand
TGCACAAAACTGGATCCTCAGATGATTCGTAACCTAAGAAGTGTAAAAAGGAATGAAGATCGTGGCGTTGGGACAGAGGGAAGGGGCTGCACATGAGCCCCCATCACCTTAAGGGTGCAGAGGAGCCTGTACAGAAAGCTGGCATCTTCTTTCAGCCTGAACCGGTTAAGCTAAAGGGCTCCAGCCTGGCCAGACTATTGGGGGGTGTGGGGGGATGTAGCCATCCTGATTGGTCAGGAGGCTACAGAGCTTTGTGAAGGAACTGGGCTTCCAGGGCAGGCTACGCAGGGGCATGATAGAGATGCTGCCAGCTGCCATTCTCTTGGCCTTGGCAGTGGCTGTGTTTGCCAAAGATAATGACACGTGTCAATAAGTGTCAGGGACAGGTCCTGGGGGTGGAAAGAGTGTCTTCTGAATAGCAAGCCCCACCCAGACTCCCTCTGTCTAGGGCTAGGAAGGAGGCCAAGCTTGGGCCTTAGCAGTCCCCTGGGTCTCACGGGTGTGACCCACATCGCCACCTCAGACCATCCTTGCTCCCAGCTTCATCAGCCGAGAGACCGAAGGGCTGACCCCTGGGCTCATATGCCTCCCGTAGCAATGACGCTATGTTCCTTCCCTCACCTAGAGGCTGACCTCACTGCCTCTTACACATGAAGTCCCAATTTTTAGAAACCCCTTTCTTCCCACAGATACTGAGGTGCCCCTCCTGTGGCTGACCCCAAAGAACCCAGGGTATTGTCATGGCATTCTTCTAGGGTCCTGCCTCCACCTTAGACTCTGACAGCCCCCAAGGTACCCCCGAACTCTTGTGGTCTCTCCCCAGTTCCCAGAACTTCCACCCCTGGACCCCCGCTGCTCCCCACACCTGGGATCACTGGACCTGCCTTGGCTACTCTCCCTCTTCCTGCTACAATCCAACCCCACACTGCAGCCCCAAGACGCCTGTGGCTGTTTTCTGAGTCTCCCGCCCAAAAATGGCTCTAAGGACATCAAGCCATTACAACTCTCTTTCTCCACCTCTAGCCTCCCCCTCTTC
>NW_027407585.1:0-320 GCF_003265705.2 Callorhinus ursinus | reverse complement strand
CCAGTTCCTGAAGCCTGCAGCTTCCTGCTTCCCTACCGCCCTGACAGCGCCTCTCCTCAGCAGCTTCCCCTCAGACCCTCCACACTCCCGGTTGCCCCAATTTGCTCAGCCGCCTAGCCCTGATTCCCCCATCGTGTAGGTGCGAGGACAGGCTGTGCCTCTTCTTGGTTTGAACTGTGCCCCTGGTCTCTCCCCATTGTCCCTTGTGGGTTATGGTTCAGGCAGAAACCACCAGGAAGGGGCTGTATCGATGGAGGGTAGGATGCAACAATCGGGGTCTGTCCCGGGATGGTCAGCCTCCAGGTATTCATGTCCCATAA
>NW_027407584.1:0-1456 GCF_003265705.2 Callorhinus ursinus | reverse complement strand
CTTATTTTGTACATATATAAGTCTTTCTTCCTTTAAAATTTTAGCAGGCACTTTCTTCTAACAGACCAAAATATGCCCTAAAGCTAGTGTGTGCCACTGATCTATGCACTAGCCCGATCATATTTGATCATATTCTGTTTTGTTTTGTTCTGTTTTTGTTTGTTTTTATCTTTATCTTTTTCTTTTTTTTTTTTCTTTCTCTTCTTTCTTTCCCTTTCTTGTCCCCTGGTTTCAGGTCTTTTCTGATTGGTATAGAGTATATTTGCTGGAGATGTTGTTAACCTGTTAGCATTCCGTTCTCTCATTCATCTGTTCTCCTCTGGACAAAATGACAAGACGAAAAAAAATCAGCTCAGCAAAAAGAACAAGAGGTAGTACCGACTGTCAGGGACCTACTCAATACGGACATTAGTACGATGTCGGACCTAGAGTTCAGAATCATGACTCTAAAGATCCTAGCTGGGCTTGAAAAAAGCGTGGAAGTTATTAGAGAAACCCTTTCTGGAGAAATAAAAGAACTAAAATCTAACCAAGTCGAAATCAAAAACGCTATTGATGAGGTGCAATCAAAAATGGGGGCACTAACTGCTGGGATAAATGAGGCAGAAGAGAGGATCAGCGATATAGAAGACCAAATGATGGAAAATAAAGAGGCTGAGAAAAAGAGAAACAGCTACAGGATCACGAGGGCAGAATTCGAGAGATAAGTGATACGATAAGACAAAACAACATTGGAATAATTGGGATCCCAGAAGAAGAAGAAAGAGAGAGAGGGGCAGAAGGTATATTGGAGCAAATTATAGCAGAGAACTTCCCTAATGTGGGGAAGGAGATAGGCATCAAAAGCCAGGAGGCACAGAGAACCCCTCTCAAAATCAATAAAAATAGGTCAACACCCCGACATCTAAGAGTAAAACTTACGAGTCTCAGAGACAAAGAGAAAATCCTGAAAGCAGCTCGGGAGAAGAGATATGCAACCTACAATGGCAGAAACATTAGATTGGCAACAGACCTATCCACAGAGACGTGGCAGGCCAGAAAGGACTGGCATGATATCTTCAGAGCACTAAATGAGAAAAATATGCAGCCAAGAATACTATATCCAGCTAGGCTGTCATTGAAAATAGAAGGAGAGATAAAAAGCTTCCAGGACAAACAAAAACTAAAGGAATTTGCAAACACGAAACTAGCCCTACAAGAAATATTGAAAGGGGTCCTCTAAGCAAAAAGAGAGCCTAAAAGCAGCATAGATCAGAAAGGAACACAGACAATATACAGTAACAGTCACCTTACAGGCAATACAATGGCACTAAATTCATACCTTTCAATAGTTACCCTGAATGTAAATGGGCTCAATGCCCCCAAAAAAGACACAGGCTATCAGATTGGATTAAAAACAAGACCCATCAATATGCTGTCTGCAAGAGACTCATTTTAGACGCAAAGACACCCCCAG
>NW_027407583.1:0-1456 GCF_003265705.2 Callorhinus ursinus | reverse complement strand
TCTTCCATCCCTTCATTGTATCAACTCTTATTTTGTACATATATGTCTTACTTCCTTTAAAATTTTAGGAGACGCTTTTTCCTAACTGACCAAAATACGCCCAAAATCTAGTGTGTGGCACTGATCTATGCACTAGCCTGGTCATATTTGATCATATTCTGCTTTTTTTGTATTGTTGTTTTTGTTTTTATCTTTTTTTTTCTCTTTCTTTTTTCTTTCTTTCCCTTTCTTTTCCCCTGGTTTCAGGTCTTTTCTGACTTTTATACAGTATATTTGCTGGGGACGTTGTTAACCTGTTAGCATTTTGTTCTCTCATGCATCTATTCTCCTCTGGACAAAATGACAAGACGAAAACAATCACCTCAGCAAAAAGAACAAGAGGTAGTACCGTCAGCCAGGGACCTACTCAATACGGACATTAATACGATGTCGGACCTAGAGTTCACAATAATGACTTTAAAGATACTAGCTGGTTTGAAAAAAGCGTGGAAGTTATTAGAGAAACCCTTTCTGGAGAAATAAAAGAACTAAAATCTAATCAAGTCAAAATCAAAAAGACTATTGATGAGGTGCAATCAAAAATGGGGACACTAACTGCTAGGATAAATGAGGCAGAAGAGAGGATTAGTGACATAAAAGACCAAATGATGGAAAATAAAGAGGCTGAGAAAAAGAGAGATAAACAACTACAGGATCACGAGGGCAGAATTCGAGAGATAAGAGATACGATAAGATGAAACAACATTAGAATAATTGGGATCCCAGAAAAAGAAGAAAGAGAGAGAGGGGCAGAAGGTATATTGGAGGAAATAATAGCAGAGAACTTCCCAAATGTGAGGAAGGAAACAGACATCAAAATCCAGGAGGCACAGAGAACCCATCTCAAAATAAATAATAATAGCTCAACTCCCCGACATCTAATAGTAAAACTTAAAAGTCTCAGAGACAAAGAGAAAATCCTGAAAGCAGCTCAGAAGAAGAGATATGTAACCTACAATGGTAGAAACATTAGATTGGCAACAGACCTATCCACAGAGACCTGGCAGGCCAGAAAGGACTGGCATGATATATTCAGTGCACTAAACGAGAAAAATATGCAGCCAAGAATACTATATCCAGATAGGCTGTCATTGGAAATAGAAGGAGAGATAAAAAGCTTCCAGGACAAACAAAAACTAAAGGAATTTGCAAAATTGAAACCAGCCCTACAAGAAATAATGAAAGGGGTCCTCTAAGCAAAGAGAGAGCCTAAAAGCAGCATAGACCAGAAAGGAACACAGACAATATACAGTAACAGTCACCTTACAGGCAATACAATGGCACTAAATTCATACCTTTCAATAGTTACCTGAATGTAAATGGACTAAATGACCCAATCAAAAGACACAGGTATATCAGATTGGATTAAAAAACAAGACCCATCAATATGCTGTCTGCAAGAGACTCATTTTAGACC
>NW_027407582.1:0-1456 GCF_003265705.2 Callorhinus ursinus | reverse complement strand
ATACACTAGTGATTTAGGGTATATTTTTACCTGTTAGAAGAAACTGTGTTCCAAAACTTTAAAGAGAGAACAACTTATATATATATTACAAAAATAAGGGTAACTACTATGAAGGGATAAAATATGACTCTAAAAATGAAAAATAAAAAATGTTTTTTTTTAAAGAGATTGATAAGATGTTGGTTGAAAAAGGGAAAAAGAAAAAGAAAAAAAAACAGTTAACAAAAATTAACTTTGATGAACTAATGAATCATGGTAAAAAAAAGCCATGAATTCTATGTGCAGTATTCCCCTAGCGCTGGAGTTCTCCCGTTCTCCTTGATCGGTAAACTTGGTCTTGGCTTGCTGGCTGTTCGTGCTGATCTTCTGTGGGAGAGGCCTGTTGCTGTGGTTTCCAAATGTCTTTGCCCAAGGCTGAATTGCCCCGCCCTTGTCGGCCCGGGCTAAGCAGGCTGCTCGGGTTTGATCTCAGGAGCTTTTGTTCCCTGCAAGCTCTCCTTACATCCTTGGAGGACCAGGGCAAAAATGGTGGCTTCCCAATCTCCCCCCGGAGGAGCTGAGAACTCGGGGCCCCGCTCCTCAGTGCGCCCACAGAGAAAAGCAGTCACTCCCTTGTCCCCGGTCTCCGGCCGCACTCCGTGCTCACCCGGCCTGTGACCGAGCATTTGTATCTGTGGCACCCGACCCCGTGTGGAGTCTCCAAACCCAGCTGATCCCTGCGGTGCGTTCCCGCGCCGCTCCGCCCCGGGAAGGAAGGGGAGTCTCCCCGGATCTGCCGCCTGTTGGGTCCCTGTTGCAGGAGCAGTGGCCCGACTGGGCAGCGGATCACAGTTTATGGCCACCCCGAGCTGAGAGCCCGTGCCTCAGCTCCGTCTCTGCAGCCGGCTTCCCCGCTCCGATAGCTGGGAGCTCTGGCGCACTCAGGCTCCCCCGGTCTTTCTGTGACCCCAAGGGTCCTGAGACCCCACTGTCCCACGAGGGTTCCACCCCCGCTTAGCCACTGCAGAGACGTCCCTCTACGGAGCCAACTTCTTAAAGGTCCGATTTTGTGCTCCGCGGCTCTAGCACTTGCCAGAAGCGGACGATGGAGGCCCCTCCCCCGCCGTCTATCCTCCCGAATATCGCCTCGGATTCACTTCTCCGCACGTCCTACCTTCCAGAAAGTGGTCGCTTCTCTGTTCAGAGAGTTGTTGCTACTCTCCTCTTTGATCTCCTGTTGAGTTCGTAGGTGTTCAGAATGGTTTGATCCCTATCCAGCTGAATTCCTGAGACCAGACGAAATCTAGGTCTCCTACTCCTCCGCCATCTTGCTCCGCCCCCCTGACCATAAAAATTTTAAATTTAATTTAAATACCTTCTTTCTTCTGAGTTTCTTGGTTTATTCTTGGTTTATCTTAAATAAACCAATTTTGCCCACCTTTAAATTTTATATGTAATTTTCTTTGTTTTAAAGATT
>NW_027407581.1:0-1456 GCF_003265705.2 Callorhinus ursinus | reverse complement strand
GCAATTAATAACAAAAGCAAAGAAACACATTGACAACAATACAATAACAGTGGGGGACTTTAACACCCCCCTGTCTGAAATGGACAGATCATCTAAGCAAAAGATCAACAACGAAATAAAGACTTTAAATGACACACTGGACCAAATGGACTTCACAGACATATTTAACATATTCCATCCCAAAGCAACGGAATACATACTCTTCTCTAGTGCCCATGGAACATTCTCCAGAATTGATCACATCCTAGGTCACAAATCAGGTCTCAACCGGTACCAAAAGATTGGGATCATTCCCTGCATATTTTCAGACCACAATGCTTTGAAACTAGAACTCAATCACAAGAGGAAAGTTGGAAAGAACTCAAATACATGGAGGCTAAAGAGCATCCTACTAAAGAATGAATGGGTCAACCAGGAAATTAAAGAAGAATGAAAAAAATTCATGGAAACCAATGAAAATGAAAACACAGCGGTTCAAAATCTTTGGGATACAGCAAAGGCAGTCCTGAGAGGAAATTATATAGCAATACAAGCCTTTCTCAAGAAACAAGAAAGGTCTCAAATACACAACCTAACCCTACACCTAAAGGAGCTGGAGAAAGAACAGCAAATAAAGCCTAAACCCAGCAGGAGAAGAGAAATAATAAAGATCAGAGCAGAAATCAATGAAATAGAAACAAAAAGAACAGTAGAACAGATCAACGAAACTAGAAGCTGGTTCTTTGAAAGAATTAACAAGATTGATAATCCCCTGGCCAGACTGATCAAAAAGAAAAGAGAAATAACCCAAATCAACAAAATCATGAATGAAAGAGGAGAAATCACAACCAACACCAAAGAAATACAAACAGTTATAAGAACATATTATGAGCAACTCTATGCCAGCAAATTTGATAAGCCGGAAGAAATGGGTGCATTCCTAGAGATAGATCAACTACCAAAATTGAACTGGGAAGAAATAGAAAACCTGAACAAACCTATAACCACTAAGGAAATTGAAGCAGTCATCAAAAATCTCCCAAGAAACAAAAGCCCAGGGCCAGATGGCTTCCCAGGGAAATTCTATCAGACATTTAAAGAAGAATTAATACCTATTCCCCTGAAACTCTTCCAAAAAATAGAAATGGAAGGAAAACTTCCAAACTCATTTTATGAAGCCACCATTACCTTGATCCCAAAACCAGACAAAGACCCCATCAAAAAGGAGAATTACAGACCAATATCCTTGATGAACATGGATCCAAAAATTCTCACCAAAATACTAGCCAATAGGATCCAACAGTACATTAAAAGGATTATTCACCATGACCAAGTGGGATTTATCCCTGGACTGCAAGGCTGATTCAACAGCCGCAAATCAATCAATGTGATATAATACATTAACAAAAGAAAGAACAAGAATCATATGCTCCTCTCAATAGATGCAGAAAAAGCATTTGACAAAGTACAGCATCCT
>NW_027407580.1:420-1456 GCF_003265705.2 Callorhinus ursinus | reverse complement strand
TGCACAAAACTGGATCCTCAGATGATTCGTAACCTAAGAAGTGTAAAAAGGAATGAAGATCGTGGCGTTGGGACAGAGGGAAGGGGCTGCACATGAGCCCCCATCACCTTAAGGGTGCAGAGGAGCCTGTACAGAAAGCTGGCATCTTCTTTCAGCCTGAACCGGTTAAGCTAAAGGGCTCCAGCCTGGCCAGACTATTGGGGGGTGTGGGGGGATGTAGCCATCCTGATTGGTCAGGAGGCTACAGAGCTTTGTGAAGGAACTGGGCTTCCAGGGCAGGCTACGCAGGGGCATGATAGAGATGCTGCCAGCTGCCATTCTCTTGGCCTTGGCAGTGGCTGTGTTTGCCAAAGATAATGACACGTGTCAATAAGTGTCAGGGACAGGTCCTGGGGGTGGAAAGAGTGTCTTCTGAATAGCAAGCCCCACCCAGACTCCCTCTGTCTAGGGCTAGGAAGGAGGCCAAGCTTGGGCCTTAGCAGTCCCCTGGGTCTCACGGGTGTGACCCACATCGCCACCTCAGACCATCCTTGCTCCCAGCTTCATCAGCCGAGAGACCGAAGGGCTGACCCCTGGGCTCATATGCCTCCCGTAGCAATGACGCTATGTTCCTTCCCTCACCTAGAGGCTGACCTCACTGCCTCTTACACATGAAGTCCCAATTTTTAGAAACCCCTTTCTTCCCACAGATACTGAGGTGCCCCTCCTGTGGCTGACCCCAAAGAACCCAGGGTATTGTCATGGCATTCTTCTAGGGTCCTGCCTCCACCTTAGACTCTGACAGCCCCCAAGGTACCCCCGAACTCTTGTGGTCTCTCCCCAGTTCCCAGAACTTCCACCCCTGGACCCCCGCTGCTCCCCACACCTGGGATCACTGGACCTGCCTTGGCTACTCTCCCTCTTCCTGCTACAATCCAACCCCACACTGCAGCCCCAAGACGCCTGTGGCTGTTTTCTGAGTCTCCCGCCCAAAAATGGCTCTAAGGACATCAAGCCATTACAACTCTCTTTCTCCACCTCTAGCCTCCCCCTCTTC
>NW_027407580.1:0-320 GCF_003265705.2 Callorhinus ursinus | reverse complement strand
CCAGTTCCTGAAGCCTGCAGCTTCCTGCTTCCCTACCGCCCTGACAGCGCCTCTCCTCAGCAGCTTCCCCTCAGACCCTCCACACTCCCGGTTGCCCCAATTTGCTCAGCCGCCTAGCCCTGATTCCCCCATCGTGTAGGTGCGAGGACAGGCTGTGCCTCTTCTTGGTTTGAACTGTGCCCCTGGTCTCTCCCCATTGTCCCTTGTGGGTTATGGTTCAGGCAGAAACCACCAGGAAGGGGCTGTATCGATGGAGGGTAGGATGCAACAATCGGGGTCTGTCCCGGGATGGTCAGCCTCCAGGTATTCATGTCCCATAA
>NW_027407579.1:0-1457 GCF_003265705.2 Callorhinus ursinus | reverse complement strand
GAAAGAAAGAAAAAAGAAAGTGAAAAAAAGAAAAGAAGGAAAAAAAAGATAAAAACAAAAACAGAACAATACAAAAAAAGCAGAATGTGATCAAATATGATCAGGCTAGTGCATAGATCAGTGCCACACACTAGATTTTGGGCGTATTTTGGTCTGTTAGAAAAAAGTGCCTCCTAAAATTTTAAAGGAAGAAAGACATATATGTACAAAATAAGGGTTGATACAATGAAGGGATAGAAGATGACTGTAAAGATGAAAATTATAAAAGATTTTATAAAAGGACTTGATAAGATAAGAAGTTGTTTGAAAAAAGAAAGAAGAGTTAAAAAAAAAAAAGAAAAAAGGGAGAGAATGTGATCAGGCAGGAGACTAGAACAGAACCATGTACTAGTGATTTAGGGTATATTTTAATCTGTTAGAAGAAACTGTACCCCAAAATTTTCAAGAGAGAACAACTTATATATATATATGCCAAAAATAAGGGTAACTACTATGAAGGGATAAAATATGACTCTAAAAATGAAAAATAAAAAATGTTTTTTTTTAAAGAGATTGATAAGATGTTGGTTGAAAAAGGGAAAAAGAAAAAGAAAAAAAAACAGTTAACAAAAATTAACTTTGATGAACTAATGAATCATGGTCAAAAAAAGCCATGAATTCTATGTGCAGTATTCCCCTAGCGCTGGAGTTCTCCGGTTCTCCTTGATGGGTAAACTTGGTCCTGGCTTGCTGGCTGTTCGTGCTGATCTTCTGGGGGAGGGGCCTGTTGCTGTGGTTTCCAAATGTCTTTGCCGGAGGCTGAATTGCCCCGCCCTTGTCGGTCCGGGCTAAGCAAGCTGCTCGGGTTTGATCTCAGGAGCTTTTGTTCCCTGCAAGCTGTCCGTACAGCCTTGGAGGACCAGAGCAAAAATGTTGGCCTCCCAATCTCCGCCCCGAGGAGCTGAGAACTCTTGGCCCCGCTCCTCAATGTGCCCCCAGAGAAAAGCAGTCACTCCCTTGTCCCTGGTCTCCGGCCGCTCTCCATGCCCACCCGGCCTTTGACCGAGCGTTTATATCTCTGGCACCCGACCCCGTGTGGAGTCTCCAAACCCAGCAGATCCCTGCGGTGCGTTCCCGCGCCGCTCCTCCCCGGGAAGGAAGGGGAGTTTCCCCGGATTTGCCGCTTGTTGGGTCCCTGCTGCAGGAGCAGTGGCCCGACTGGGCCGCGGATCACAGTTATGGCCACCCCGAGCTGCGAGCCCGCGCCTCGGCTCCGTCTCTGCAGCCGGCTTCCCCGCTCCGATACCTGGGAGCTCTGCCGCACTCAGGCACCCCCGGTCTTTCTGTGACCCCAAGGGTCCTGAGACCCCACTGTCCTGCGAGGGTTCCACCCCTGCTTAGCCACTGGAGCGACGTTCCTCAGCGGAGCCGACTTCTAAAAGGTCCGATTTTGTGCTCCGCGGCTCTAGCACTTGCCA
>NW_027407578.1:0-1457 GCF_003265705.2 Callorhinus ursinus | reverse complement strand
GTACACACATATTCTAACAGCTAAAATAAAAAACAGTGACAACAAGGGTGACAAGGAGATACTGAATCTCTCCTTCACTGCTGGTGGGAATGTGAAATGGTACAACCACTCCGGGAAACAGTTCAGCACTTTCATAAAAAACTAAACATATGCTTATTATGCAACCCAGCAACCGCACTCCTGAGCATTTAGCCCAGAGAAAGGAAAACTTATGTCCATACAAAAAAAAAAACCTGTACATGATGATTCATAGCAGCTTTATTTGGAACATCCAAAAACTTGAAACAATCTAAATGTCCTATAGTAGGTGAATGCTTAAACAAACATTCATCCATTCCCTGGAATGCCAGTCAGCAATTAAAAGGAAAAACTATTGATACAACTACTTGAATGGTTATCAAGGGCGCTGTGTTGATTGGAATAGGCCAATCTCCAAAAATCACAAATGGAATGGTTTCACTTATTTGACATTCTGAAAATTAAAATTATAGAAATAGAGACGGATTAGTGGTTGCCAGAGGCTAGGGCCTGGGGTAGGAGAGAGAACATGACTATAGAAGGCAGCAGATAGGAGACACCTGCGGTAATGGGACAGTTTTGTATCTTTACTGCAGTGGTGGTTACACAGACCTACACATGTAGTAAAACGTAGTGAACTATATACAGTTTATACCAGCATCAACTTTCTAGTTCGATGCAACCATTGGGGAGCGCCTGGGTGGCTCAGTCAGTTAAGCGGCTGCCTTTGGCTCAGGGTCCCGTGATCCAGTCGCACCTGGGGCTCCCTGCTCAGCAGGGAGCCTGCTTCTCCCTCTCCCTCTGCCCCTCCCCACCTCAGGCTCCCTCTTTCGCTCTCAAACAAATGGATAAAATCTTTAAAAAAAAAAAAAAAAAGAAAGATGCAACCACTGGGGGGAACTGGGTGAAGGATAAGCGGGACCCCTCTATACTAAGTTTGCAATTTACTGTAGAGCTATAATTATTTCAAAAGAAAAGGTTTTTTTTTTAAGATTTTATTTATTGAGAGAGAGGGAGGAGTGAGAGAGCATGAGCAGGGGAGAGGGGCACGGGCAGAGGGAGAAGCAGGCTCCTGATATGGGACTTGATCCCAGAACCCTGGGATCATGACATGAGCTGAAAGCAGATGCTTAACCAACCGAGCTACCCAGGCGCCCCCAGAAAATTTTTTTTTTAAATAAAACAAAGTAAAAGGATGAAAATTATATACCATGCAAATACTAATCAAAGAAAGCTGGGAGAGAGAGAGAGAGAGCAAAAGAGAGAGACAAACCAAGAAACAAGTCTTAATAACAGAGAACAGACTGACGCTCACCAGAGGGAGGTGGGTGGGGGAGGGAAACAGGTGAAGGGGATGAGGAGGGCACTTGTGTTAAGCACAGGGTGATGTACGGAAACCTGAAGCTAATATAACGCCGTATGTCAACTAACTGGATTTA
>NW_027407577.1:0-1457 GCF_003265705.2 Callorhinus ursinus | reverse complement strand
GGGCAGAGGGAGAGAATCTCAAGCAGAGTCTGAGCTGAGGGTGGTGCCTGAGGTGGGGCTCGATCTCACGACCCTGAGATCACGACCTGAGCTGAAACCATGAGATGACACTTCACCAACCGAGCCACACAGGTACCCCTCAAGAACATTTTCAAGAGAAACTGGCCTGTGTGTGCACTGAACCGTGAGTGTGTGGCCGTGGGGGGTGGTCGCTGGCAGTGCCCGGACCAGGCAATGCTCCCACCGCACCAGTGCCAACGTCCATGCAGAGGGAGAGGGAGTGGAAGCAGGTTCCCCCTTTCAGATCACCTTATGGGTGATCTGAAAACTCCTCCCCGGGGGGAGGAGTCTGTGGGCTGTCTCTGTTTTAGAACTGTTGAATTAAGGGATTGTTTCAATAACTCGCTTTCCAGAAATCCAGCATTTCTCTCCTCTGAAACCCTGACTCAGCCCTGGTTTACTCTCAGCTGATCCCCAGTTAGCGTTTCAAAGAGAATCTTCACAGCAGAAGTGAGAGTGATCAGCTTGTTGGGGGACAACCCATTCGAACACAAGAACCCCGTGCTGTTTCTAGGCATGCAGATCCTCCCCAAGCACTGGGCAGTTGGCAGCAGGTGGGACACGGCCTGCAGCATGCTGGCCACCGTCAGCTTACAGGCAGCCCGAGGTGACACACCCCTGGTGCACACCCCGGTCCTGGGCACCCATGGCACTCAGTGACCAGGGACCAGCCATGCAGGGGCCTCTGCTAGGTCCAGGTCCCTGGGGGTGAACTTAGCCTGTCTTGGCTGTCCAGTGTTGAGTCCCGTGAGCAGAGTGAACCCAGATGTGAAGAGGCTGGCTCTGGGGGGACGACAGCAAGCCTGCATGGAGTGGCCAAGTGCAGGATTCCCTAGATGTGGGTTCCAGACTTCACCTCGCTCACCGATACTGTGACCTCAGGCACATCTTTCTCCTCTCAAAACCTCCGCTTCCGGCTTTGCAATCCCTGGATGTACATACTCACCTTGCACAACATTTGTGAACACTAAGCATGCAAAGTATATCAGGTATCCAGCATAAAACCTGCTTCATTTTAAACAATCAAGAACTGGTGGTCTTTCTTGCTGGTTTAGTATTAGCAAAGTGATCTGGAGCCTGGATGTTGGACCCAGACGGTCAGGGTTTGCACCAACTCCCCTTTGTTTAACTTTAGAGAAGTTATTTATTTTACCCAAACCCCACGGTTCTCATTGGTAAAATGAGGAACGACCATACCTGTTACATGAGGTGGTGTGAGGGTTGGGGATGTAAGCATTCTGGAATGTTCACAACAGGGCTGGCCCACAGCCAGAGCCATGCAAATGTTAGCGGTTGCCATTACTAGAAGCTTGAAACCATCATTGTGCTGTGATGACCAGCAGTCCCTCATGGGCCCTGACTCTCCTCTGGTTTTGCCACTGGACGTCTGGGGTCCT
>NW_027407576.1:0-1458 GCF_003265705.2 Callorhinus ursinus | reverse complement strand
CGGTATCTTGGAACAGAAAAAGGACGTTAGGTTAAAAGAAAAAAAAAAACTAAGAAAATCTGAATAAAGTATGAGTTTCAGTTGATGATGACATATCAATATTGGTTCATCAAATGCAACATAATAACGGAAAATGTTAATACTAGGGAAGACTATGTGTGGGGTATATGGGAACTCTCTACTATCTTCACAGTTTTTCTGTAAGTCTAAATCTATTCCAAAATAAAAAGTTTATTAAAAATATAAAAATAACTTTATAAAAAAAGTTGGAAGTCTAAGATATCTCCTTCTAGGTAAGATTTTTTTCCTTGCTTCTTCCATCCACTGGGGATTACTAGCAATCCAAGGTCAGTTCAATAAAATTTCTGGGTTGGAGATTTTCTAAACTACACAGATGATTCAGAGTTGGGCTCTAGACCTTTGGCAGAGGCATGGTTCCCTTTGTATTCACCTTTGTTCATAGGATGCAGCCCTTTGGGTTACCAGGGCTTTACTCTCTTCTAGACTCCAACTTTTTTCCTTTCCTTTGAAGAGATTTTCAAAAGCACTTCAGCCTCTGCCTTTCTTACAGATCAGCAAATGCTCAGGGGGGCAAAAGTGGTCCCCCAAAGTTAGACTCACCTGTCTTGATACTGACCTCTTATAAATCTTCATTCTGGTAATGCCTTCATTATTTTGTCAGCTCTCTATTCCCTTTGATCAGATGATTTTATACTTTATCCAGCTTTCTGCATTTCCTCAGCAGGAGGATTGGTTCAAAATATCTAATGGCTTTATCTGCTGCAGAAATTCTAAAATTTTATTACTATTGTCTCCTTTCTCTTTCTGTTGACTGTTGTGGCTTCATACTTTAAAAATTCTTTAATATTATTTTCTGGGGGTATCTGGAGGTAGCATAGGGCAATGGGTTTTCAGCTTTCTTCTTTAAATACAGATTATTTTGGTGATAGCTAAAGAAAATTAGAATCATCGGATTGGTATAGAGTCTTACTTAGAACAGTGTATCTGAAAATGAGAAATGAAGTAGGCAAAAGATGACTTTTAAACCACATCTAGGGAAAAATTATATGGGGACTTAGAATAGATACATACTTACATATAAATACACATATAAGTATTTTTAATATATATTCATATGGGACGGAAAGCTGGTAGGTGCTAACAAGATACTTTCTTTTGTTTGCTGTATATCCCTGTGTTATAGGTATGTTTCTAACCCTGTTGTGAAACATCAGTGTTCTTTCTCTAAGAGAGAAAGCAACAATTTTAAGTTATGAAGATAATTTCCACTTAATAGCCTCCTTAATAAAACATGTTACTTAAAGGAAAATGTGGTATAGACCACTTCATGTTCTTAAAAGCATTCTATGTCATACATATGATTATAGAGATACTGAATTTATATTATGATGACAAATATTTAAAAGTTTCTCTTGACAGCACTACCTTATTAATTTT
>NW_027407575.1:0-1458 GCF_003265705.2 Callorhinus ursinus | reverse complement strand
CGGTATCTTGGAACAGAAAAAGGACGTTAGGTTAAAAGAAAAAAAAAAACTAAGAAAATCTGAATAAAGTATGAGTTTCAGTTGATGATGACATATCAATATTGGTTCATCAAATGCAACATAATAACGGAAAATGTTAATACTAGGGAAGACTATGTGTGGGGTATATGGGAACTCTCTACTATCTTCACAGTTTTTCTGTAAGTCTAAATCTATTCCAAAATAAAAAGTTTATTAAAAATATAAAAATAACTTTATAAAAAAAGTTGGAAGTCTAAGATATCTCCTTCTAGGTAAGATTTTTTTCCTTGCTTCTTCCATCCACTGGGGATTACTAGCAATCCAAGGTCAGTTCAATAAAATTTCTGGGTTGGAGATTTTCTAAACTACACAGATGATTCAGAGTTGGGCTCTAGACCTTTGGCAGAGGCATGGTTCCCTTTGTATTCACCTTTGTTCATAGGATGCAGCCCTTTGGGTTACCAGGGCTTTACTCTCTTCTAGACTCCAACTTTTTTCCTTTCCTTTGAAGAGATTTTCAAAAGCACTTCAGCCTCTGCCTTTCTTACAGATCAGCAAATGCTCAGGGGGGCAAAAGTGGTCCCCCAAAGTTAGACTCACCTGTCTTGATACTGACCTCTTATAAATCTTCATTCTGGTAATGCCTTCATTATTTTGTCAGCTCTCTATTCCCTTTGATCAGATGATTTTATACTTTATCCAGCTTTCTGCATTTCCTCAGCAGGAGGATTGGTTCAAAATATCTAATGGCTTTATCTGCTGCAGAAATTCTAAAATTTTATTACTATTGTCTCCTTTCTCTTTCTGTTGACTGTTGTGGCTTCATACTTTAAAAATTCTTTAATATTATTTTCTGGGGGTATCTGGAGGTAGCATAGGGCAATGGGTTTTCAGCTTTCTTCTTTAAATACAGATTATTTTGGTGATAGCTAAAGAAAATTAGAATCATCGGATTGGTATAGAGTCTTACTTAGAACAGTGTATCTGAAAATGAGAAATGAAGTAGGCAAAAGATGACTTTTAAACCACATCTAGGGAAAAATTATATGGGGACTTAGAATAGATACATACTTACATATAAATACACATATAAGTATTTTTAATATATATTCATATGGGACGGAAAGCTGGTAGGTGCTAACAAGATACTTTCTTTTGTTTGCTGTATATCCCTGTGTTATAGGTATGTTTCTAACCCTGTTGTGAAACATCAGTGTTCTTTCTCTAAGAGAGAAAGCAACAATTTTAAGTTATGAAGATAATTTCCACTTAATAGCCTCCTTAATAAAACATGTTACTTAAAGGAAAATGTGGTATAGACCACTTCATGTTCTTAAAAGCATTCTATGTCATACATATGATTATAGAGATACTGAATTTATATTATGATGACAAATATTTAAAAGTTTCTCTTGACAGCACTACCTTATTAATTTT
>NW_027407574.1:0-1458 GCF_003265705.2 Callorhinus ursinus | reverse complement strand
ATGTGTATAAAATATGTATACGTATGCATATATATACATAAATGGGCGTGTGTGTGTGTGTGTGTGTGTGTGTGTAATGGAATATTATTTGGTCTTGAAGAAGGAAATCCTGCTATTTGTGACAACATGGGTGAACCTGGAGGACATTATGCTAAGTGAAATAAGCCAGAGAAAACAAATGCTGTATGAACTCACTTCATGTGCAATCTAAAAGAGTCAAGCACTAGAACCAGAGAGAACAGGAGCTGCCCAGGGCTGGGGGCTGGGTACATGGGGAGAGGTTGGTCAAAAGCTACAGATTTGCAGTTATAAGAGTATAGATTCTAGAAACCTAATGAACGACATAGCCATGATGGTTAATAGTACTGTATGGTCCACTTGAAACTTGCTAAGAGAGTAGATCTTAAGTGTCTTTGCCACACACCCACAATAACTGTGAGGTGATAGAGTTCTTAACCAGCCTGATTGTGTAGGTCATTTCACAATGTATACACGGACCAGATCATCACAGGGTACACCTTAACAAATAAATAAGATATGGTATGTATTTCAATGAAAGAGAATGACGTGGCAGCGGGGGCCGGAGGGCCTCAAGGAGGCTGTCAGGGAGGGCGTAAAGGGGTCGAAGCTGGAAGAAGACCCTGACTGGCTTGTCGCTAACAGAAAAGAGAAACTGATGGAATTCTTTGCCAAGCGAGTTTGTGGGCCATGTGCTCATGGGACCTCCCGCGTTTCTCCAGTTGCCTGTAATAAAAGGAGAGGGGGAAGCGATGAACTTCAAAAATAATTTATCAAATGGAGAGGAGCCAGGACACGATGAGTGCCAAATTAAATTGGTTTCTCACTCCTAGCCTTTTCAGAGAGCCCACAATTCTCAAATCACGATACAGCTTCCAGGAAAATCCCAAACTCTGGGGCCTGTTGACAAAAAACAAAAACAAAAACAAAAAACAAAAACAAAAAACCCACAAAAAAAAACAGTTTAAAGAAACGACCATAGATTTGACTTTAACATTTCCTTGGAGACCCAGAAGGATTTAAGGCAGCGCCCAGTGACCCATTGCACCGGACCATGGCCTCCCAGGCTGGAGAGGACGCGCGCCCAGGGCCTCCCTGTGGGACGGTGTGTCCCGGCTGCCCCCAGGGTGAGCTGACTCTGCAGTCTCAGCTCAGATTTGCAGGTTTGGCTTCTGTCAAATGGCAGGAAGTCCAGTAGGCTTCACAAAAGATGGGCAGGCTATTGAAGAGCATTCTGTGGACAGAGACGCTGCCCGCTGGGACTAGCGGGAAAAGACACAGTGAAGAAAGAAAAGCAGCCTTTGATTCCCAAACGTCTCTGCTCAGGAAGCGAACGGAGAAGGCAGCTGCAAACGTGAGCTGTAGATTCACGGCACGGTAAGGACAGTTTGGGGGGCTGAACCAGGAGCCCGAGGGCAGAGCCAGGGACAGCCATGGCAG
>NW_027407573.1:0-1458 GCF_003265705.2 Callorhinus ursinus | reverse complement strand
TATATACACAATGGAATATTATGCAGCCATCAAAAGGAATGAGATCTTGCCATTTGCAACGACGTGGATGGAACTGGAGGGTGTTATGCTGAGTGAAATAAGTCAATCAGAGAAAGACATGTATCATATGACCTCACTGATATGAGGAATTCTTAATCTTACGAACAAACTGAGGGTTGCTGGAGTGGTCGGGGGTGGGAGGGATGGGGTGGCTGGGTGATGGACATTGGGGAAGATATGTGCTACAGTGAGCACCATGAATTGTGTAAGACTGTTGAATCACAGATCTATACTTCTGAAACAAATAACGCAACATATTTTAAGAAAAAAGTAAAAGAAGATAGCAGGAGAGGAAGAATGAAGGGGAGTAAATCAGAGGGGGAGACGAACCAGGAGAGATGATGGACTCTGAAAAACAAACTGAGGTTTCTAGAGGGGAGGAGGGTAGGGGGATGGGTTAGCCTGGTGATGGGTATTAAAGAGGGCACATTCTGCATGGAGCACTGGGTGTTATGAACAAACAATGAATCATGGAACAGTACACCAAAACAAATTATGTAATATATGGTGATTAACATAACAATAAAAAATTAAAAAAAAAATCCACGAGGCACAGAGAACCCCTCAAAATCAATAAAAATAGGTCAACACCCCCACATCCATTAGTAAAACTTATGAGTCTCAGAGACAAAGAGAAAATCCTGAAAGCAGCTCGGGAGAAGAGATATATAACCTATAATGGTAGAAATATTAGATTGGCAACAGACCTATCCACAGAGACCTGGTAGGCCAGAAAGGACTGGCATGATATCTTCAGAGCACTAAACGAGAAAAATATGCAGCCAAGAATACTATATCCAGCTAGGCTGTCATTGAAAAGAGGAGAGAAAAAAAGCTCCCAGGACCAACAAAAACTAAAGGAATTTGCAAACACAAAACCAGCCCTATAAGAAATATTGAAAGGGGTCCTCTAAGCAAAGAGAGATCCTGAAAGCAGCATAGATCTGAAAGGAACACAGACAATATACAGTAACAGTCACCTTACAGGCAATACAATGGCACTAAATTCATATCTTTCAATAGTTACCCAGAATGTAAATGGGCTAAATCCCCCATCAAAAGACACAGGGTATCAGATTGGATTAAAAACAAGACCCATTGATATGCTCTCTGCAAGAGACTCATTTTAGAACCAAAGACACCCCAGATTGAAAGTGAGGGGGTGGAAAACCATTTACCATGCTAATGGACACCAAAAGAAAGCTGGAGTGGCAATCCTTATATCAGACAAATTAGATTTTAAATCAAAGACTGTAATAAGAGATGAGGAAGGTCACTACATCCTACTTAAAAGGTCTATCCTACAAGAAGATCTAACAATTGTAAATATCTATGCCCCTAACATGGGAGCAGTCAATTATATAAGGCAATTAATAACAAAAGCAAAGAAACACATTG
>NW_027407572.1:0-1459 GCF_003265705.2 Callorhinus ursinus | reverse complement strand
GTTCTGTTTTTGTTTGTTTTTATCTTTTTCTTTTTCTTTTCTTTTTTTCTCTCTTTTTTCTTTTTTCCCTTTTTTTCCCCTAGTTTCAGGTCTTTTCTGAATTGTATAGAGTATATTTGCTGGGGACATTGTTAACCTGTTAGCATTTTATTCTCTCATTCATCTATTCTCCTCTGGACAAAATGGCAAGACGAAAAAAATCACCTCAGCAAAAAGAACAAGAGATACTACCGTCAGCCAGGGACCTACTCAATACAGACATTAGTATGATGTCGGACCTAGAGTTCAGAATCATGACTTTAAAGACACTACCTGGGCTTGAAAAAAGCGGGGAAGTTATTAGAGAAACCCTTTCTGGAGAAATAAAAGAACTAAAATCTAACCAAGTCGAAATCAAAAAGGCTATTGATGAGGTGCAATCAAAAATGGGGGCACTAACCGCTAGGATAAATGAGGCAGAAGAGAGAATCAGCGATATAGAAGACCAAATGATGGAAAATAAAGAGGCTGAGAAAAAGAGAGAGAAACAACTACAGGATCACGAGGGCAGAATTCGAGAGATAAGCAATACGATAAGATGAAACAACATTAGAATAATTGGGATCCCAGAAGAAGAAGAAAGAGAGAGAGGGGCAGAAGGTATACTGGAGCAAATTATAGCAGAGAACTTCCCTAATGTGGGGAAGGAAACAGGCATCAAAATCCAGGAGGCACAGAGAAGCCCTCTCAAAATCAATAAAAATAGGTCAACACCCCAACATCTAATAGTAAAACTTACGAGTCTCAGAGACAAAGAGAAAATCCTGAAAGCAGCTCGGGACAAGAGATATGTAACCTACAATGGTAGAAATACTAGATTGGCAACAGCCCTATCCACAGAGACCTGGCAGGCCAGAAAGGACTGGCATGATATCTTCAGAGCACTAAACGAGAAAAATATGCAGCCAAGGATACTATAACCAGCTAGGCTGTCCTTGAAAATAGAGGAGAGATAAAAAGCTTCCAGGATGAACAAAAACTAAAGGAATTTGCAAACATGAAACCAGCCCTCCAAGAAATATTGAAAGGGGTCCTCTAAGCAAAGAGAGAGCTTAAAAGGAACACAGACAAAATACAGTAACAGTCACCTTAAAGGCAATACAATGGCACTAAATTCATATCTTGCAATAGTTACCTTGAATGTAAAAGGGCTAAATGCCCCAATCAAAAGACACAGGCTATCAGATTGGATTAAAAAACAAGACCCATCAATATGCTGTCTGCCAGAGACTCATTTTAGACCCAAAAACGCCCCCAGTTTGAAAGTGAGGAGGTGGAAAACCATTTACCATGCTAATGAACACCAAAAGAAAGCTGGGGTGGCAATCCTTCTATCAGACAAATTAGATTTTAAAACAAAGACTGTAATAAGAGATGAAGAAGGACACTATATCCTACTTAAAGGGTATATCCAACAAGA
>NW_027407571.1:0-1459 GCF_003265705.2 Callorhinus ursinus | reverse complement strand
ACTAAAAATAATGCAACATGATGTCAATTATATTTTAACAAAATCAAAAACAAATAATAATAATAACAAGGGACAGTCCATCCATACATTGGCTCAGAGCTGAGTCACAAGTATCTTAGGCCCAGATGAGTGTCACAGGCATTCTTAGCCTATAGCATCGTTATCCATAAGCGGAGGCTTAAGGGGGATGATGATAAAATCTACATTATCCAGAAAAGCAGTTAAGGAGTAAAATAGAATGACAACAGACCCAACCTGCAAACTGTGATTTCATATTTTCCTCTATGATGAAATTCTATAAATGGCCTTAGATGTGAAGAGTAGTTTTATTCATATGAGTAAAACAACTCATGGTTAATCCTTCAGGAATTCTAGTGAAATTTTACTTCACATGATATATGTCAAAAAAAGTAATCATCTTTAAGAAATCAAAGTGGTCCTATAAAAGATATGGAAGTTTTCAAATATTTCTGATCCAAGGTTGGGAAGAACTGTGGGAACTTATGAAAATGGATAAAGGGAAAAACTGTGTCTATATCAGACAGAGCAGAAAGCTTAGAAAATGGAGTTTTCTGAAATTGTAAAGAGAAGTTGAATTCTAAGAAATGGAAATTTTTGGAAATACATAGGAGCAAATTCTATTTCACAAAAATAAAAAACTGTGGCTTTGAGCCCTGCAATCAAGGCACTTCTTCACCAGCAGGACAACTGTGCCTTTTATAGTTGCCCTCCTCCTTTCAGAGCCTCTTTATGTCTCTGCTTCTCAGACTGTAGATGAAGGGGTTCAGCATGGGTGTCACCACCGTGTACATCACCGAGGCTACTGCACTTGAGTGGGAGCTCTGGGGAGCAGCAGAGCTAAGGTACACTCCTAGGCTCGTACAATAAAATAAGGAGACAATGGAGACGTGAGATGCACAGGTGGAAAATGCTTTATGCTTTCCCTGAGCTGACGAGATTCTACAAATTAATAAAATTATGAGTGAAAGGGGACAGATCACGACTAACATCAAGGAAATAGATACAATTATTAGACATTGTTATTAACAAATATATGCCAATAAATTAAGCAACCTGGAAGAAATGGATGCCTTCCTGGAAACCTATAAACTGCCAAGACTGAAACAGGAAGATACTGACAACCTGAATAGACAATAACCAGTAACAAGATTGAAGCAGTGATCAAAAACCTCCCAAAACACAAGAGTCCAGGGCCTGATGGATTCCCTGGGGAATTCTACCAAACATTCAAAGAAGAAATAATACCTATTCTCCTGAAGCTGTTTCAAAAAATAGAAACAGAAGGGGAGCTTCTAGACTCATTCTATAAGGCCGGCATTATCTAGATCCCCAAACCAGGCAAAGACCCCATCAAAAACAGTAATTTCCAAACGATATCCCTGATGAATACAGACGCCAAAATCCTCAACAAAATCCTAGATAATAGCATTCAACAGTA
>NW_027407570.1:409-1460 GCF_003265705.2 Callorhinus ursinus | reverse complement strand
TGGGCCCTGACCAGAGTGGGCAGTTGACTTGAGGCCATCGAGATCTCTTTCTCAGGAATTCACAGATGGACATAAGCAATTCTGGTTGAGGGCAGACTCCTGCCAGGGGTTGGCCATGTGGACTGAGCATCAGATGGCCACGCTACAAAACTTCAGACTGGGGTCATTCTTCCAATCGACTCAGGCCCACACCCCCTCCTTCTGAGTCAGCTCACCTCACAGAAGTGTTCCACGGCCCACCTGCACTGATTTAATAAGGAGAGACTCTGAGTGTTAGATCCAGACCATACCTGGCCTGTCACCACAGATCGCCTTGTTCCAACTTCAAAAATCAAGATTTAGGAAACCACAATGACCCGTGACACACAAGCAATTCCACCCTGTTGGAGGGTGACAGAGGGAAGACAGATTTGCTGGGGGAGGGTTTGGATTAAGTCGGGGAGGGCAGGGAGGAAGAAGTCCAGAAATAATGCCTTCATAGATTAGATAGATAGATAGAGAGATAGAGAGATAGATAGATAGATAGATTGATTGATAGATAGATATAGATATATTTGATATATAGTGGTGGTGGTGGTGGTCGATTTTGCATTGGTATCGACAGCTTAAGTTGGATGTGAGAAGAGGATGAATTGTCACGGGTCTCCTTGCAGTGAGGAGGGAAGATCAGCGACCCATGTGTCCACGTATGAGGCTTTATGCTTGCATGGGCATGTTGTACAAGTGGATTGGAAGGTTTTGTATTCTCGTGAGGAGAGGTAAGCATTCTCTTCCAGGGTGGTGTTCAGGTTGTATGATCTCTGTGTCACGGTGGGATAAAGCTCTCTATGTGGTGACTGGTTCTTTGTAGGGGCACCAGGTATCACCTCCCATCCTCACTGCTACAAGATGGGACAAGGGAAAGGGTCAATGAAGCAGGACCCTGGAGTAAGTGGAGTTCAGGTATTCACAAAGAGGTTTTGACAGGGAAAGTGGCGCCCGAAGGGATGTTACCTGGCAGGTGTCGATCTTGCCTTCAGGGTACCCTGCACACACATTGGTTGAACAAATG
>NW_027407570.1:0-309 GCF_003265705.2 Callorhinus ursinus | reverse complement strand
TTGTACAAGTGGATTGGAAGGTTTTGTATTCTGGTGAGGAGAGGTAAGCATTCTCTTCCAGGGTGGTGTTCAGGTTGTATGATCTCTGTGTCATGGTGGGATAAAGGTCTCTATGTGGTGACTGGTTCTTTGTAGGGGCACCAGGTATCACCTCCCATCCTCACTGCTACAAGATGGGACAAGGGAAAGGGTCAATGAAGCAGGACCCTGGAGTGAGTGGAGTTCAGGTATTCACAAAGAGGTTTTGACAGGGAAAGTGGCGCCCGAAGGGAAGTTACCTGGCAGGTGTCGATCTTGCCTTCAGGGTAC
>NW_027407569.1:0-1460 GCF_003265705.2 Callorhinus ursinus | reverse complement strand
AAAAAAAAAGAGAGAAAGAAAGGATTTGGACCATTATCTTACACAACACACAGAAAACATCTCAAAATGGAGGGAACTGAAGGGAAAAAAAAATGAGCACCTGCCCGAGGTACCCAGGTGAGTCCATCAGGAGCACCAGCAACACAGCAGTCTCTGAAGGGAAGGTAAGAGGTCAATGTCAGACAGGCAATTGGAACAAAGAATGGCTGAAAACTTTGCAAATGTACTGAAAGTCATGAATCTAACTACTCGAGAATTTCCATGTGCTTCAAGCAGGGTGCATCACAGAGACCCAGACTGCCAAGAACCAAGAGAAAAAACACTGAAAAAAGTCCAAGAGAAGCAATTTGCAATGTGCAAGTGATCCACAGTAAGATTAGATCAGTTTCCCATCCGGAGCCATGTAGTCCAGGAGTGAGCACGATGACAATATGTGGAATGTAAAAAGCGGGAAACCTGTCCTTCAATACTAAGGAGAAAGTGCTAATCCTAGATAAAATCCTGGGGCGTTTGCACACCTGTACAGGGAAACCTGTGCTCCAGGCATCGCCAATGGGCTTCCTCAATGTTACAAATGCAAGGACACTAGACAGTAAATCTCAGCCACGTTAAAAAATAACAACGGTAGGGACGCCTGGTTGGATGAGTCGGTGAAGCAGCTGCCTTCAGCTGAGGTCATGATCCCAGAGTCCTGGGATCGATCCCCACGTTGGGCTCCCTGCTCTGTGGGGAGCTTGCTTCTCCCTCTCCTCCCTCCTAGTGTTCCCTCTCTCGCTGTCTCTTCTTCTCTCTCTCTTAAAGAAAATCTTTAAAAAAAATAATCAGTAAAGAGGACTACATGGGAAATATTTAAAAAAAGAGCATTAAAGATTTTCTGGTTTCTGGTTCTCTCTACTTTCCTACCTAATTAAAAATATGAATGTGCAGATCACCGTAGAGAGCATGAGTGAGCGGAAAGATGCCGAGCTCACCTCCTCCCATGGACACGATGACACACACGGAAGCCGCCCACTCTGGAAAGACCTGAAGACTGGAGGACAGGCCTTCTGTAGTGAGGGGGTTGAGGAGAGGGCCATATACACAGGGCAGTGGGGGCACAGATGAGGTCTGGAACCAAAACCCAAGCACAGATAGCCACAATCCAAAGGGATGTCAGAGATGCAGAGATCATCCATGAGGAGTGAGGCGATCAAGCCCCACATCGGGTACGCCGCGTCTGAGGACCTCCCCAGGAAGACGAACTTGCATAATGTCTGGCTTTGAAAATCTTCACAGCTTATCTTGGGGAGCTTTGAAAATTAGGGGGACATCACTCTGGGAAAGCTGGAGGCTCCCCAATTACACCGCCGGTGTGGTGCATCTGCCCATCCGAGACATAGCATGGGGGCAGCAGTTTGGAAATTTATTGTCTAACATAGCGTGTGTGCTGGAGGGCAAGGATCGGTAGGGGCTTTCTCTGG
>NW_027407568.1:753-1460 GCF_003265705.2 Callorhinus ursinus | reverse complement strand
CACAGTGGGTGGGAATGCAAACTGGTGCAGTCACTCTGGAAAACGGTACGGAGGTTCCTCAAGATTTTAGAAACAGAGCTACCCTATGATCCAGCATTTACACTACTGAGTGTTTACCTAAAGAATATGAACACAATAACTCCAAAGGATACATGCACCCCTATGTTTCTTGCAACATTATTTACAATATCACAATCTGGAAGCAACTCAAGTGTCTGTTGATAAACTGATAAATGAGATGATAGATGTGTGCACACACACACACAGTGGAATACTACTCAGCCATTAAAAGAATGGGATCTTGCCATTTGCAGCCACACGGATAGAGCTAGAGGGTGTTATCCTAAGTGAAATCAGTCAGAGAAAAAAATAGCATATGATGTCACTCTTGTGTAGAATTTAAGAAACATACTTAAATAAAGGAGAAAAAAGAGACAAACGAAAATACAGATTCTTAACAATAGAGAACAAATGGATGGTGACCACAGTGCAGGTAGATGGAGGGATGAGTGAAACAGATGAAAGGGATTAAGAGCAATTTTCCTGAGGAGCACTGAGGAATGTATAGAATTACTGAATCAGTCAATTATACACCTGAAACTAAAATAACACTCTATGTTAGCTCTACTGGAATTAAAATTAAAAATTAAAAAAAAAGATTTTTTTTTTCAGTTAACTATTTGAAAGTTAACTTTCGAATAGCTTTC
>NW_027407568.1:0-653 GCF_003265705.2 Callorhinus ursinus | reverse complement strand
GGAGCCATGGTCCCTTTCTGTCCAGGCTCGGCACCTATGCATTCAAGAGTTTAAGTAGAGACAGATGACACTTCCCAGTCCAGGAAGCTATTACTATTTCTGTTTTAGTGTGAGATGGTCACAGAGTGTGGGACAGGTTTCAGAGCAGGTTTGTGACATATCCTGGATCTCTAATTCAATGGTCATTACCTGGATCCATGGGGCAAAATGTTCCCTGTGGATGGGCTTGCTTCCAAGCCCATACATGGAAGATGCAAAGGTGGGAGGGCTCAGTGCCAGACAGGAAGAAGACCAACCACAGACAATGGTGTGACCCCTCCCCTGATCCAGGACCTGCCGTGGGAGCCAGTATGGGAGGCCGAAGCAACGGGAAAACACCAAGGTCACCAGCTGAAGGCAGGAGGCACAGGTCAAGGGATTTCGAGATGCCAGGTTTGGAGGCTGCTCGGAGCTACCTCTGGGAGGGAGGGGGGGTGGAGGAATGAGAAGGAGAAACCGCCTGCTCCTGGCCTGTGCCAGCTACCCACCGCTCCTGGCAAACATCAGTCTACACAGCTGACACAGAGCCTGGGCTCAGGATGGGCTGGCTCGGGTCCCTCATCCCTCAGCATGTCCCTGAGCCCTGGAGCCAGCTGTCCCACTGAGGGATGAGG
>NW_027407567.1:0-1460 GCF_003265705.2 Callorhinus ursinus | reverse complement strand
TGAAGGCTTCCCAAGTACAGGGGACGTTCTTTGAAGGGGGTTGCTCCCATCCTCTGGACACCTGATGGGAGCCGTGGTGCAGACCGAGCATTAATTTTAGCACATTATACACCATTCACTCATTGCTCGGCATAGTGCTGGCAGCTGACTGATGTAGTAGTGCTTCTTGAGAAGGGCCTCTAATGCAGTTTTTCTCAGATGAGTGAGTTGGTGGTATTCCTTGACTAGATGCCCTCCAGTTGCTGTTGGAACAAAGATGTGCCCATCTGGCATCCTCCACCATTCCTTTTCAGTCAGGGTGGCACCCTCAGCCATGGCCCATTCCTTTTCCTTTTTAGTGTAACTGTATGGAGGGACTTCTTCCGGGGGTGTTAGGACCATGGTGAGGGAAGGGGCTCTGTCCATGTCCTCACTGGCTGTGGTCTTGGCTGCCTCATCTGCCAGACAATTTCCCTGTGCTATGGGGCTGTCTCCTTTCTGGTGTCCCTTACAGTGCAGGATTGCTAATTCCTTTGGATGCTAGATGGCTTCGAGGAGTCACAGTATCTCCTCTTTGATCTTGATAACTTTTCCTGCTGTGCTTAGGAGGCCCCTTTCCTTGTAAATGGCTCCATGTATATATACAGTAGCAAAGGTGTACCAAGAGTCAGTATAGATGTTGAATTGTTTGCCTTCACCGAGGGTGAGAGCTCGGACTAAGGCAGATAATTCAGCCCGTTGAGCTGGCCATCCAGCTGGTAATGCCCTAGCTTCTAGGACTTCAGTGGTTGTGGTTACTACATAACCCACTCACCGGGCACCTTCCTTTAGGTAACTGCTGCCGTCACTTAACAGCGTGAGCTCTGGATTCTTTATGGCTTGATCCCGAAGATCTGGATGGCTCACGTAGACTTCATCAATCACCTCAGAGCAGTCATGGTCTGGTTTCCTCTATTTGTAGGGAGAAGCATTGCTTGATTTAATGTCCTTACTGTTTTGAGGGTGACCCACGGGTCGTCTCAGAGGAGCCCTTGGTATTGTGCTAGCTGAGAGTTGGAAAAGAAGAGGTGTCCCTGTGCGTTCATGAGGGACACAACTGCATAAGGGACCTTGATGTTAAGGTCTTGCCCCAGGGTAAGTCTGTTCTCCTCCTTGATGAGTAGGACTGTGGCTGCCAGCACCCTGGGGCATGGCGGCCACCCCTTGCCATGGGGTCCAGCTTCTTTGACAGGTAAGCAGCTGGCCATTGCCAGGGTCCAACATTCTGGGTGAATACCCCAAGCGCTATTTTTTCCTTTTCATGCGCAAAGAGATTGAAGGGTTTTTCTACATCTGGTGGGCCCAGGGCTGGAGCTTACAACAGGGTGGTCTTTATCTCTGTGAAATCAGCTTCTGCTTCCTCAGTCCAGTTAGGGTGATCTCGATCTGGTCCCCCTAAGAGATCATACAGTGGTCTTGCCATTGCCGAGAATCCAGGGATC
>NW_027407566.1:0-1460 GCF_003265705.2 Callorhinus ursinus | reverse complement strand
TGAAGGCTTCCCAAGTACAGGGGACGTTCTTTGAAGGGGGTTGCTCCCATCCTCTGGACACCTGATGGGAGCCGTGGTGCAGACCGAGCATTAATTTTAGCACATTATACACCATTCACTCATTGCTCGGCATAGTGCTGGCAGCTGACTGATGTAGTAGTGCTTCTTGAGAAGGGCCTCTAATGCAGTTTTTCTCAGATGAGTGAGTTGGTGGTATTCCTTGACTAGATGCCCTCCAGTTGCTGTTGGAACAAAGATGTGCCCATCTGGCATCCTCCACCATTCCTTTTCAGTCAGGGTAGCACCCTCAGCCATGGCCCATTCCTTTTCCTTTTTAGTGTAACTGTATGGAGGGACTTCTTCCGGGGGTGTTAGGACCATGGTGAGGGAAGGGGCTCTGTCCATGTCCTCACTGGCTGTGGTCTTGGCTGCCTCATCTGCCAGACAATTTCCCTGTGCTATGGGGCTGTCTCCTTTCTGGTGTCCCTTACAGTGCAGGATTGCTAATTCCTTTGGATGCTAGATGGCTTCGAGGAGTCACAGTATCTCCTCTTTGATCTTGATAACTTTTCCTGCTGTGCTTAGGAGGCCCCTTTCCTTGTAAATGGCTCCATGTATATATACAGTAGCAAAGGTGTACCAAGAGTCAGTATAGATGTTGAATTGTTTGCCTTCACCGAGGGTGAGAGCTCGGACTAAGGCAGATAATTCAGCCCGTTGAGCTGGCCATCCAGCTGGTAATGCCCTAGCTTCTAGGACTTCAGTGGTTGTGGTTACTACATAACCCACTCACCGGGCACCCTCCTTTAGGTAACTGCTGCCGTCACTTAACAGCGTGAGCTCTGGATTCTTTATGGCTTGATCCCGAAGATCTGGATGGCTCACGTAGACTTCATCAATCACCTCAGAGCAGTCATGGTCTGGTTTCCTCTATTTGTAGGGAGAAGCATTGCTTGATTTAATGTCCTTACTGTTTTGAGGGTGACCCACGGGTCGTCTCAGAGGAGCCCTTGGTATTGTGCTAGCTGAGAGTTGGAAAAGAAGAGGTGTCCCTGTGCGTTCATGAGGGACACAACTGCATAAGGGACCTTGATGTTAAGGTCTTGCCCCAGGGTAAGTCTGTTCTCCTCCTTGATGAGTAGGACTGTGGCTGCCAGCACCCTGGGGCATGGCGGCCACCCCTTGCCATGGGGTCCAGCTTCTTTGACAGGTAAGCAGCTGGCCATTGCCAGGGTCCAACATTCTGGGTGAATACCCCAAGCGCTATTTTTTCCTTTTCATGCGCAAAGAGATTGAAGGGTTTTTCTACATCTGGTGGGCCCAGGGCTGGAGCTTACAACAGGGTGGTCTTTATCTCTGTGAAATCAGCTTCTGCTTCCTCAGTCCAGTTAGGGTGATCTCGATCTGGTCCCCCTAAGAGATCATACAGTGGTCTTGCCATTGCCGAGAATCCAGGGATC
>NW_027407565.1:0-1461 GCF_003265705.2 Callorhinus ursinus | reverse complement strand
ATATAATTGGCTGCTCCCATGTTCGGGGCATAGATATTTACAATTGTCAGATCTTCTTGTTGGATAGACCCTTTCAGTAGGATATAGTGTCCTTCCTCATCTCTTATTACAGTCTTTGTTTTAAAATCTAGTTTGTCTGATCTAAGGATTGCCACCCCAGCTTTCTTTTGGTGTCCATTAGCATGGTAAATGGTTTTCCACCCCCTCACTTTCAATCTGGGGGTGTCTTTGGGTCTAAAATGAGTCTCTTGCAGACAGCATATTGATGGGTCTTGTTTTTTAATCCAATCTGATAGCCTGTGTCTTTTGATTGGGGCATTGAGCCCATTTACATTCAGGGTAACTATTGAAAGGTATGAATTTAGTGCCATTGTATTACCTGTAAGGTGACTGTTAACTGTCTGTTGTCTGTGTTCGTTTCTGCTCTTTGCTGCTTTTAGGTTCTCTCTTTGCTTAGAGGACCCCTCTCAATATTTCTTGGAGGGCTGGTTTCGTGTTTGCAAATTCCTTTAGTTTTTGTTTGTTCTGGAAGCTTTTTATCTCTCCTTCTATTTTCAATGATAGCCTAGCTGGATATAGTATTCTTGGCTGCATATTTTTCTCGTTTAGTGCTCTGAAGATATCTTGCCAGTCCTTTCTGGCCTGCCAGGTGTCTGTGGATAGGTCTGTTGCCAATCTAATGTTTCTACCATTGTAGGTTACATATCTCTTCTCCCGAGCTGCTTTCAGGATTTTCTCTTTGTCTCTGAGACTCGTAAGTTTTATTATTAGATGTCGGGGTGTTGACCTATTATTATTGATTTTGAGAGGGGTTCTCTGTGCCTCCTGGATTTTAATGCCTGTTTCCTTCCTCACAGTAGGGAAGTTTTCTGCTATAATTTGCTCCAATATACCTTCTGCCCCTCTCTCTCTCTCTTCTTCTTCTGGGATCCCCATTTTTCTAATGTTGTTTCGTCTTATCGTATCACTTATCTCTCGAATTCTGCCCTCGTGATCCTGTAATTGTTTCTCTCTCTTTTTCTCAGCCTCTTTATTTTCCATCATTTGGTCTTCTATATCGCTGATTCTCTCTTCTGCCTCCTTTATCCTAGCAGTTAGTGCCCCCATTTTGGATTGCACCTCATCAATAGCCTTTTTGATTTCGATTTGGTTAGATTTTAGTTCTTTTATTTCTCCAGAAAGGGTTTCTCTAATAACTTCCACGCTTTTTTCAAGCCCAGCTAGTATCTTTAAAGTCATGATTCTGAACTCTAGGTTCGACATCGTACTAATGTCCGTATTGAGTAGGTCCCTGGCTGACGTTACTACCTCTTGTTCTTTTTGCTGAGGTGATTTCTTTCGTCTTGTCATTTTGTCCAGAGGAGAATAGATGAATGAGAGAACAAAATGCTAACAGGTTTACAATGTCCCCAGAAAATATACTGTATACAAGTCAGAAAAGACCTGAAACCAGGGGAAAAG
>NW_027407564.1:0-1461 GCF_003265705.2 Callorhinus ursinus | reverse complement strand
TGTGATCAGGCAGGAGACTAGGACAAAGCCATACACTAGTGATTTAGGGTATATTTTTATCTGTTAGAAGAAATTGTATTTCAAAATTTTAAAGAGAGAACAACTTATATATATATGCCAAAAATAAGGGTAACTATTATGAAGGGATAAACTATGACTCTAAAAATGCAAAATAAAAAATGTGTTTTTTTTTTTAAAGAGATTGATAAGATGTTGGTTGAAAAATTGAAAAAGAAAAAAAAACAGTTAACAAAAATTAACTTTGATGACCTAATGAATCATGGTAAAAAAAAAAGCCATGAATTCTATGTGCAGTATTCCCCTAGTGCTGGAGTTCTTCCGTTTTCCTTGATCGGTAAACTTGGACTTGGCTTGCTGGCTGTTCGTGCTGATCTTCTGGGGGAGGGGCCTGTTGCTGTGGTTTCCAAATGTCTTTGTCAGAGGCTGAATTGCCCCGCCCTTGTCGGTCCGGGCTAAGCAAGCTCCTCCTGTTTGATCTCAGGAGCTTTTGTTCCCTGCAAGCTCTCCATACAGCCTTGGAGGACCAAGGCAAAAATGGTGGCTTCCCAATCTCCACCCGGAGGAGATGAGAAATCGGGGCCCCACTCCTCAGTGCACCCCCAGTGAAAAGCAGTCACTCCCTTGTCCCCGGTCTCCAGCCGCTCTCCCGGTCTCACCCGGCCTGTGAACGAGCATTGCTATCTCTGGCACCCGACCCTGTGCGGAGTCTCCAAACCCAGCAGATCACTGCGGTGCGCTCCCGCACCACTCCTCCCAGGGGAGAGAGGGGAGTCTCCCTGGATCTGCCGCCTGTTGGGTCCCTGTTGGAAGAGCAGTGGCCCGACTGGGCCGCGGATCATAGTTTATGGCAACCCCGAGCTGAGAGCCCGTGCCTCAGCTCTGTCTCTGCAGCTGACTTCCCTGCTCCAATACCTGGGAGCTCTGGCGCACTCAGGCTCCCCCGGTCTTTCTGTGACCCCAAGGGTCCTGAGACCACACTGTTCCGGGAGGATTCCACCCCCCGCTTAGCCACTGCAGCGACGTCCCTCAGTGGAGCCGACTTCTAACAGTTCCGATTTTGTGCTCCGCGGCTCTATCACTTGCCAGAAGCGGCCGGCGGAGGCCCCTCCCCCACCGTCTATCCTCCCGAATATCGCCCCGGATTCACTACTCCGCACGTCCTACCTTCCAGAAAGTGGTCGCTTCTCTGTTCAGATAGTTGTTGCTACTCTCCTCTTTGATCTCCTGTTGAGTTCGTAGGTGTTCAGAATGGTTTGATCCATATTCACCTGAATTCCTGAGACCAGACAAAATCTAGGTCTCCTACTCCTCCGCCATCTTGCTCCGCCCTCCATATATTTTTTTTTTAATTTTATTTGCCAGAGTGAGACAAAGCAAGAGAAGGAACACAAGAAGGGGGAGTGGGAGAGGGAGAAGCAGGTTTCCCGCGGAGCACGGAGC
>NW_027407563.1:0-1461 GCF_003265705.2 Callorhinus ursinus | reverse complement strand
TATAGGCATGCCACTGATTTCTGTGCATTGATTTTATAGCCTGCTACTTGACTGAATTCCTGTATGAGTTCTAGCAGTTTTGGGGTGGAGTCTTTTGGGTTATCCACATAGAGTATCATATCATCTGCAAAGAGTGAGAGTTTGACTTCCTCTTTGCCGATTTGGATGCCTTTGATTTCTTTTGTTTGCCTGATTGCTGTGTCTAGGACTTCTAATACTATGTTGAATAGCAGTGGTCAGAGTGGACATCCCTGCCGCGTTCCTGACCTTAGGGGAAAAGCTCTCAGCTTTTCCCCATTGAGAATGATATTCGCTGTAGGTTTTTCATAGATGGCTTTTATGATATTGAGGTATGTACCCTCTATACCTATACTCTGAAGAGTTTTGATCAAGAAAGGATGCTGTACTTTGTCAAATGCTTTTTCTGCATCTATTGAGAGGATCATATGATTCTTGATCTTTCCTTTGTTAATGTATTGTATCACATTGATTGTTTTGCGGATGTTGAACCAACCCTGCAGCCCAGGGATAAATCCCACTTGGTCGTGGTGAATAATCCATTTAATGTACTGTTGGATCCTATTGGCTAGTATTTTGGTGAGAATATTTGCATCCATGTTCATCAAAGATATTGGTCTGTAATTCTCCTTTTTGATGGGGTCTTTGTCTGGTTTTGGGATCAAGGTAATGGTGGCCTCATCAAATGAGTTTGGAAGTTTTCCTTCCATTTCTATTTTTTGGAACAGTTTCAGTAGAAAAGGTATTAATTCTTCTTTAAATGTTTGGTAGAATTCCCCTGGGAAGCCATCTGGCCCTGGGCTTTTGTTTCTTGGGAGATTTTGGATGACTGCTTCTATTTCCTTAGTGGTTATATGTTTGTTCAGGTTTTCTATTTCTTCCTGGTTCAAAATTTGGTATTTGAAACATCTATAGGAATGTACCCATTTCTTCCAGGTTATCTAACTAGTTGGCGTAGATTTGCTCATAATATGTTCTTATACTTGTTTGTATTTCTTTGGTGTTGGTTGTGATCTCTCCTCTTTCATTCAGGATTTTGTTGATTTGGGTCACTTCTCTTTTCTTTTTGATAAGTCTGGCCAGGGGTTTATTAATCTTGTTAATTCTTTCAAAGTACCAGCTCCTAGTTTCGTTGATCTGTTCTACTGTTCTTTTGGTTTCTATTTCATTGATTTCTGCTCTGATCTTTATGATTTCTCTTCTCCTGCTGGGTTTAGGCTTTATTTGCTGTTTTTTCTCTAGCTCCTTTAGGTGTAGGTTTAGGTTGGATATTTGAGACCTTTCTTGTTTCTTGATAAAGGCTTGTATTGCTATATACTTTCCTCTCAGGACTGCCTTTGATGTGTCCCAAAGATTTTGAACTGTTGTGTTTTCATTTTCATTGGTTTCCATGAATTTTTTTTAGTTCTTCTTTAATTTCCTGGTTGACCCATTCATTCTTTA
>NW_027407562.1:0-1462 GCF_003265705.2 Callorhinus ursinus | reverse complement strand
TATATATATATATATATATATATATATATATATATATATATATATATGGAATGGTGTTCTCTCCATTCCCTTGAGGGCTTCAGGTTTTTTGTAACCAGTTACAGAAAAAAAAAAAGAAAAAGTTAATATTTTTTCTGCTTTTACCTCTATATTTTCCTGAAATATTGACAGTTTTGGAGCAAAGTTAGGGTAGAGAAGGGAGGAAAGTTGCAAAGGAGGAACTTGTTAAGAAAAAAATTGGTTAGTACCTCAAAACTAGTTAATGAATTACTGAGTCATCAATGATGGTATTAAAAACAGTCAATTACTTTCTAAAACAGGAAAGCTTAGTTAAACAATACTGATTGGCTGTTTGGTAATATCCAAGACATAAAAAGTATTTCCAAATATATGTTGAATCTGTATTTAAAGAGAGAGCAAGACAAAATAATGAGAACATTAAAAACTCAGAATTCATTATGTTATTTATACCCTTTCCCTCTTTAAAGAATAGTTAAAGGATTCAAGACCCCAGAATGAGCTTGAAGGTCTTACTAGAAGCCTAATGACTCCAAAGATAATTGATACTGTTAATGATCACATATGATACCTTTACGATCAATCAATTCTAGTATTTAAAATAGCCTGATATAAAATCACTTCTGTATAAATTAAAATTGCAATTATAAACAGCCAAAACATAACTGAATATTAAAATTGGTTATATGAATAGATGACTGCATGAATAGAATAAAAGGCCCAGCATAAATTATGATGATTTGCTTTCTGGTCTTACAACATAGTTTGCTTTCTGGTATGATACTCTTTTTTTTTTAAATTTTTTTATTGTTATGTTAATCACCATACATTACATCATTAGTTTTTGATGTAGTGTTCCATGATTCATTGTTTGTGCATAACACCCAGTGCGCCATGCAGAACATGCCCTCTTTAATACCCATCACCAGGCTAACCCATCCCCCCACCCCCCCTCCCCTCTAGAAACCTCAGTTTGTTTTTCAGAGTCCATCGTCTCTCATGGTCTCCCCTCCGACTTACTCCCCTTCATTCTTCCCCTCCTGCTATCTTCCTCTTCTTTTTTTTCTTAACATATATTGCATTATTTGTTTCAGAAGTACAGATCTGTGATTCAACAGTCTTGCACAATTCCCAGCACTCACCATAGCACATACCCTCCCCAATGTCTATCATCCAGCCACCCCATCCCTCCCACCCCCCACCACTCCAGCAACCCTCAGTGTGTTTCCTGAGGTTAAAAATTCCTCATATCAGCGAGGTCATATGATACATGTCTTTCTCTGATTGTCTTATTTCACTCAGCATAACACTCTCCAGTTCCATCCATGTCGTTGCAAATGGCAAGATCTCATTCCTTTTGATGGCTGCATAATATTCCATTGTGTATATATACCACCTCTTCTTTATCCATTCATCTGTCGATGGACATCTTGGCTCTTTGCAC
>NW_027407561.1:718-1462 GCF_003265705.2 Callorhinus ursinus | reverse complement strand
ACACTCACACAGACACACACAAACGCACATACTTTCACACAAACACAGACACACACACTCACACACACGCACACTCACACAGACACACACACCCATCCACACACATACACACACACACACTTACACACACACACTCACACAGACACAGACACACAGACACACACAGGGAGGGCCCCTGGGCCTACACAGGTCAGATCAGAGAGTGGGGCTGGGTGGCCGGCTCTGGGCCTCCTGGTTTTACCATTCTGTGCTTCCGCCAAATGGCCAGAGGCAGTGGGGAGCCCTGACATGAAATCCCCAGCGGGGGACAGCGTCTGCAGGGCATGCTTTCTTCTGCCTGCAGCCTCCGGACCTCGGCAGGCAGCATGTGAACATCTTGGTTTAAGGATCTCCAACGAAATGAGCTGGGCAGGGGGCTGGCTGTGGAATGTGGGTGCTTGGTTACTGGGGTTCCAAATTCTGTTGGGTTCTGTTGTCAGGGAAGTGAGGTCACCACTGCCTGGGGTCCCCTTACCCAACTTCCTCCTCACACAAGAGCCCCCGAGGGTCCCCCTCCCCCGCTGCTCAATGCTCAGCCTCCCCTCATGCCCCATCCATACAGTGACACCCACACAGCCCACCCACAGCCCCTGGAGAGGCATGGGTGCAGCCGGTGTCCCCACAATAAGGGCACAGAGCTGTGTTCAGACTGGGCTCCTCTGCGTGCACAGGGCTGTGACCCTGGACAGATCCCGTGCCTCTCAG
>NW_027407561.1:0-618 GCF_003265705.2 Callorhinus ursinus | reverse complement strand
GAACTGATTCTGACCTTGTCCTCTCACAACACAGACTTCCAGGGGCTCCCATTAGGGTTAGGCTCAGGTCCCAGGGCCTCGTCTGTGCCCGTGTGCTGGACAGTTCCCCCGTGGCCCCTGCCACCCCTGAATCCTGGTCATACATCCCTGTGGAACCCCTCCCCTCCAGGGTGAATGGCCTGTGTGATGACGCTCTCAGGAATGGAATGGCACAAAATGCCGTGATGTCATTTCCAAGCTGGTGGAGGAAAATCTATGACGTCTCCTGGTTCCCTCTGTCCTGTGTTCATTCTCTGTCTCCTTCTCTGTCTCTGTGTCTGTGTCTCTCACAGGAGCAGAATCGGTGGGTTCCATGGGCGATATGAGAACCCTCAGAAGCCTCCTTTGTCCCCGTTTCCCTCTCTGGTCCTGGTGCTCCATTCCTTCCTAAGGCCTCCTCACTCTGACCAGAGCACTGATTCTGGATCCTCTTCCAAATGGGGACCCTGAGGCTGCAACAAGGAGGGCCCTGACCTTGGTCTCCAGACTGGTGGCCCAGTGCTCTGTCACGTTCTGAGTACCCAGGTCCTCAGCCCCCCATGCCCCCAGACTGTCCTCTGTTGAGAAGGAACTCGAGGG
>NW_027407560.1:0-1462 GCF_003265705.2 Callorhinus ursinus | reverse complement strand
TAGTGTCTTGGTCTGTTCCAGCTGCTATGACAAAATACAACAGACTACACAGCTTAATAATAATAAATATTTCTCACAGTTCTGGAGGCTGGAAGTCCAAGATCAATGTGCCACCATGGTGGTTTGAGGCCTGCTGACTTCTCTTGGTGTTCTCACATGGCAGAAGGGGGTAAAGCAGCTCTCTCTGGTTTCTTTTATAAGGGCATTAATCCCACTCAGTAGGGATCTGCTCCCATGAACTAATCATTTGGAGGCTCTCCAGGAGATCCCAAATTTTATTCCCCATTTTCAAGCTGGTTGTGCCCAACTTACAATGTTGCATTCTAAAACGTCTCATGTGGAACTCAGAATGAATCTGCAAACAGAATAACACTATAAATGTGATTAAATTACAAAGCAATTTAATAGAAGAAATGCAAGTGGTTCCCTACTTTTGTCCTAACCGGAGGAGTACCTAAAACTCAAAACATAACAAAGTTAAGTCCCCTCACCCAATGGCTAATAACAAATAATATCTTAGGATTAAGACAAATCTTCAATTTCCAGCATTTTATGTATGTGGTTTTCTTAAGTATTATATACATAGATATCAGCCTAAACACAACAAGTATCCAATTTGAGAAAAAACTTGGTGCTTTCAGGATACTAATGATTCCTATCTTTATATAAATTCCATTAAGTTTAAGAAACCTCCACTTCTTACCAAAAGAATCAGACGGTCATCCTGGTTTTCTATTCATTTTTAAAGAACAATGGCAAAACGATAAAGACTGGCTTGTGCAAATGGAGAAAAACAAAAACAAAAAAACCAAAGTTACCATTAACTGAAATGGAAAAACTACAGAAATAGTTTCAAAAAGGAACGATCCAAGGATCAGTTTATTTATTTTTTTAATGTTAAGTCTGAGATGCCTATTAGACATCCAATAAAATTATCAAGTAGGCAGGCCCAGGCTAGAGAAAAAAATTTTCATAAACTAGCATTTAAACCCTGATACCTAGATGAAATTGCCAGGGAAAATACAGAAGAAAATAGAAGAGAACCAGGGACTGAGTCCTGGTACTATGCAAAAGTGTCGAAATGAGGAGAAAGTAGCAAACACGACCTCAAAAAGCAGCCAAAAAGAAGAAAAACCAAGAACTATGGATCTGCCTTTTATACCATCTTAGGTTCTGGTAACAAAAAATGAATAAATTCACAATCTCTGTCCTCAAAGTTCCAAGTCTAGTGATGAAGACAAACATGTACAAAAACAATTTTGACGTAACATGACATCATATATGTAGAAAATCTCAAGTAATCTACTAAAAAGCTCAGAAACTAGTGCATGATTTTAGGAAAGTTACGGCACATAAGATTCTTATGAAAAATCAACGGTATTTCAAGATATTAGAAACAACTAGAAAATATCAAAACCACAATCCCATTTGTAGGAGCAACCAAAATCATGCCAAAGCATAG
>NW_027407559.1:0-1462 GCF_003265705.2 Callorhinus ursinus | reverse complement strand
TGGAACGTTTTTCCATTTCTTTGTGTCTTCCTCAATTTCTTTCATGAATATTTTATAGTTTTCTGAGTACAGATCCTTTGCCTCTTTGGTTAAATTTATTCCTAGGTGTCTTATGGTTTTGCGTGCAATTGTAAATGGGATCGACTCCTTAATTTGTCTCTCTTCTGTCTTGTTGTGGGTGTGAATGCCACTGATTTCTGTGCATTGATTTTATATCCTGCCAGTTTACTGAATTCCTGTATGAGTTCTAGCAGTTTTGGGGTGGAGTCTTTTGGGTTTTCCACATAAAGTATCATATCATCTGCAAAGAGTGAGAGTTTGACTTCCTCTTTGCCGATTCAGATGCCTTTGATTTCTTTTTGTTGTCTGATTGCTGTGGCTAAGACTTCTACTACTATGTTGAATAGCAGTGGTGAGAGTGGACATCCCTGCCGCGTTCCTGACCTTAGGGGGAAAGCTCTCAGCTTTTCCCCATTGAGAATGATATTCGCTGTAGGTTTTTCATAGATGGCTTTTATGATATTGAGGTATGTACCCTCTATCCCTGTACTCTGAAGAGTTTTGATCAAGAAAGGATGCTGTACTTTGTCAAATGCTTCTTCTGCATCTATTGAGAGGATCATATGATTCTTGTTCCTTCTTTTGTTTAACAAATGTATTGGATCACGTTGATTGATTTGCAGATGTTGAACCAACCTTGCAGCCCAGGGATAAATCCCACTTGGTCATGGTGAATAATCCTTTTAATGTACTGTTGGATCCTCTTGGCTAGGATTTTGGTGAGAATTTTTGCATCCATGTTCATCAAGGATATTGGTCTGTAATTCTCCTTTTTGATGGGGTCTTTGGTTTTGGGATCAAGGTAATGGTGTCCTCATAAAATGAGTTTGGAAGTTTTCCTTCCATTTCTATTTTTTGGAACAGTTTCAGGAGTTTAGGTATTAATTCTTCTTGAAATGTTTGGTAGAATTCCCCTGGTAAGCCATCTGGCCCTGGGCTTTTGTTTCTTGGGAGATTTTTGATGACTGCTTCAATTTCCTTCGTGGTTATAGGTCTGTTCAGGTTTTCTATTTCTTCCTGGTTCAATTTTGGTAGTTGATACATCTCTAGGAATGCATCCATTTCTTCCAGGTTATCTGATTTGCTGGCATAGAGTTGCTTATAATATGTTCTTATAATTGTTTTATATCTTTGGTGTTGGATGTGATCTCTCCGCTCTCATTCATGATTTTGTTGATTGGTCATTTCTCTTTTCTTTTTGGTAAGTCTGGCCAGGGGTTTATCAATTTTGTTAATTCTTTCAAAGAAACAGCTTCTAGTTTCATTGATCTGTTCTATTGTTATTTTGGTTTCCGTTTCCTTGATTTCTGCTCTGATCTTTATTATTTCTCTTCTCCTGCTGGGTTTAGGCTTTGTTTGCTGTTTTTTCTCTAGCTCCTTTAGGTGTAGGTTTAGGCTGTGT
>NW_027407558.1:0-1462 GCF_003265705.2 Callorhinus ursinus | reverse complement strand
CGAGCCCTCACCCTCGGTGAAGGGAAACAAGTCAACATCTATACTGATTCTTGGTACACCTTTGCTACTGTACATATACATGGAGCCATCTACAAGGAAAGGGGCCTCCTGACCACAGCAGGAAAAGCTATCAAGAACAAAGAGGAGATACTGAGACTCCTCGAAGCCATCTAGCTTCCAAAGAAGTAGCAATCCTGCACTGTAAGGGACACCAGAAAGGAGACAGCCCCATAGCATAGGGAAATTGTCTAGCAGATGAGGCAGCCAAGACCACAGCCAGTGAGGACATGGACAGAGCCCCTTCCCTCATCATGGTCCTAACACCCCCGGAAGAAGTCCCTCCATACAGTTACACTAAAAAGGAAAAGGAATGGGCCATGGCTGAGGGTGCCACCCTGACTGAAAAGGGATGGTGGGTGATGCCAGATGGGCACATCTTTGTTCCAACAGCAACTGGAGGGCATCTAGTCAAGGAATACCACCAACTCACTCATCTGAGAAAAACTGCATTAGAGGCCCCTCTCAGGAAACACTACTACATGAGTCAGCTGCCAGCACTATGCCGAGCAATGAGTGAATGATGCATAACATGTGCTAAAATTAATGCTCGGTCGGCAGGCACCACGGCTCCCATCAGGTGTCTAGAGGATGGGAGCAAACCCATTCGAAGAACTAGAGGTAGATGTCACAGATGTGCCGCCAAGCAGGGGGTTCAGATATCTCCTAGTAATGGTATGCACATACTCTGGGTGTTTCAAAGCCTTCCCAACTAGGATAGAGCAAAGCTGGGAAGTAGCTAATGTCCTCTTGTGGGAGATCGTGCCCCAGCTCGGCCTGCCATTAACAATCCATAGTGATAATGTACCCGCATTTGTGACAGACATTGCACAGGTCTTGACCAAATCTCTCAATATCACCTGGAGACTCCACACCAATTACCGGCCCCAAAGTTCAGGGAAAGTAGAGCAAATGAATTGCACCATAAGGGATCCTTAGCAAAGTTTTGTCAGAAGACTAACCCCCCATGGCCGGATCTACTACCCCTGGTTCTCCTGCAGGCTCGCTGCACACCTGGGACATCAGGATTCTCCCCATTTCAATTAACATATGGATGGCCTCCCCTGTACTTGGGAAGCCTTCCAGGAAACTTGCATTGGGTTTGAGATAAAGGGATAAAAGAGCAGCTTCAGGCTCTGGGGGCCACCCTAAAGAAATTACAAAAGTACACCATTGAAAGGGCCCCAATCTCCTTAGGATCTCAGGTACACTCCTTCCAGACAGAGCACTCTGTTTGGGTCAATGATTGGAAGAAAGACGCCCTCAAACCACCGTGGACAATGCCCCACACTGTTTTTTTAAACGCGCCTAATGCCCTCAAGGTCTTGGGTGTCACCCCGTGGGTCCACCACTCCAGAGAAGAAAGCTCATCAATTGGATGAGGAACCGCACCAGTGGAGAGTCC
>NW_027407557.1:0-1462 GCF_003265705.2 Callorhinus ursinus | reverse complement strand
ATCGTAACTGCCTCCTTATGGGTCCAGTTCTCTGAATCCTGTTTTTTCCCCTCACCCTTACACCGGACACTCTACCCCTCACTGCTGCTGCCTTCTATCAACAGACATTTTCTGTTCTGTAGTCAGAGCAAGAATCTTTTAAAAATAATTTTTAAAAACCTAAACGTTGGGGGCGGAGCAAGATGGCGGAGGAGTAGGAGACCTAGATTTCGTCTGGTCTCAGGAATTCAGCTGAATATGGATCAAACCATTCTGAACACCTACGAACTCAACAGGAGATCAAAGAGGAGAGTAGCAACAACTATCTGAACAGAGAAGCGACCACTTTCTGGAAGGTAGGACGTGCGGAGAAGTGAATCCGAGGCGATATTCGGGAGGATAGACGGCGGGGGAGGGGCCTCCGTCCGCCGCTTCTGGCAAGTGATAGAGCCGCGGAGCACAAAATCGGACCTTTTAGAAGTCGGCTCCGCTGAGGGACGTCGCTCCAGTGGCCAAGCGGGGGTGGAGCCCTCGCCCGACAGTGGGGTCTCGGGACCCTTGGTCACAGAAGGACCGGGGGTGCCTGAGTGCGCCAGAGCTCCCAGGTATCGGAGCGGGGAAGCCGGCTGCAGAGACGGAGCTGAGGCGCGGGCTCTCAGCTTGCGGTTGCCATAAACTGTGATCCAAGGCACAGTCGGGCCACTGCTCCTCCAGCAGGGACCCAACAAGCGGCAGAGCTGGGGAGACTCCCCTTCCTTCCCGGGGAGGAGTGGCACGGGTACGCACCGCAGGGATCTGCTGGGTTTGGGGACTCCACACGGGGTCGGGTGCCACAGATACAAACGCTCGGTCACAGGCCAGGTGAGTACGGAGTGCGGCCGGAGACCAGGGACAAGGGAGTGACTGCTTTTCTCTGGGGGCGCACTTAGGAGCGGGGCCCCGAGTTCTCAGCTCCCCCGGTTGGAGATTGGGAGGCCACCATTTTTGCCCTGGTCCTCCAAGGCTTTACAGAGAGCTTGCAGGGAACAAAAGCTCCTGAGATCAAACCCGAGCAGCTTGCTTAGCCCGGACCGACAAGGGCGGGGTGGTTCAGCCTCCAGCAAAGACTTTTGGAAACCACAGCAACAGGCCCCTCCCCCAGAAGATCAGCACAAACAGCCAGCAAGCCAAGACCAAGTTTACCAATCAAGGAGAACGGGAGAACTCCAGCGCTAGGGGAATACTGTATATAGACTTCATGGCTTTTTTTTACCATGATTCATTAGTTCATCAAAGTTAATTTTTGTTAACTGTTTTTTTTTCTTTTTCTTTTTCCCTTTTTCAACCAACATCTTATCAATCTCTTTAAAAAAAAAAAAGCATTTTTTATTTTTCATTTTTAGAGTCATATTTTATCCCTTCATAGGAGTTAGCCTTATTTTTGGCATATATATATAAGTTGTTCTCTCTTTAAAATTTTGAGATACAGTTTCTTCTAACAGAT
>NW_027407556.1:0-1462 GCF_003265705.2 Callorhinus ursinus | reverse complement strand
GCCAGGGGCTGCGCTTGGCATGGAACACAGCTGAGAGGGGCTTGAATCTGCTCTGGGGACCAGGCAAACCCACCCCCCTCCTGCCTGTGTCCCAACCCACCGTGGGAAGGTAGTCATGAACTCATTCTGACCTTGTCCTCTCCCAACACAGATTTCCAGGGGCTCCCATTACGGTTAGGCTCAGGTCCATGGTCCCCGTCTGTGCCCATGTGCTGGGCAGTCCCCACCGTGGCTCCTGGCAGCCCTGAGTCCTGGTCACACATCCCTGTGGAATCCCCTCCCCCCAGGGTGGATGGCCAATGTGACGGCGCTGTCAGGAATAGAATGGCACAAAATGCCGGGATGTCATTTCTAAGCTGATGGAGTCTGTGACTTCTACTGGTTCTCTCTGTCCGGTAGTTATTCTCTGTGTCCTTCTCTGTCTCTGTGTCTGTGTCTCTCACAAGAGCAGATCTGTGGGTTCCATAGGCGATGTGAGAACCTTCACAAGCCACCCTTGTCCCCGTTTCCCTCTCTGATCCTGCGGTTCCGTTCCGGCCTAAGGCCTCCTCACATTGACCGGAGCAGTGATACTGGATCCTCTTCCACATGGGGACCCTGAGGCTGCAACAAGGAGGGCCCTGACCTTGTTCTCAGACTGCTGGCCCTGTGCTCTGCCACGTTCTGCGTAGCCAGATCCTCAGCCTCCCAAGCCCCGAGTCTGTCCTCTGCTGAAAAGCACCTCGAGGGGTTAGAAACCATGTTCCCAAGACTGGCACCTCAGTGTTTCGGGGATGGATATCCAAAGCCAACAGGCACTTCTACAAGACTGTCTGAACCTTGGGACATTGCATCTCTGCAGCCCAAGTGACAGCAGAGTAAGTTGAGGCCTTTTGTGCTATAGCCCTCAGGACTTGGGGGTGGGTATCTCTTCCTACTCCCAAGTGCCCAGGGTGGTGGTGGATAACGGAACCCAGAACGTGTTTTTTCCCCATGCCCTGGCAAGCCCCTGGGTCCCTTGGGGAACACTGACCATCAAGCGGACTGTCGCACCGTCCCTATGGGGCCTGGTACCGGGTCCTGCAGCCCCACAGTGAGGAGAGGTGAGGCCAGGCAGTAGCGGGGAGAGGGCAGAGTGGACTCTCCCTGGGGGCCATAGATCCCTGCTCAGTGCAGACCCTGTTGTGTGCTGGCCCCTCGGGCACCGAGATTCCAGCTCCTGGTCTGGCTCCGGGAGGGATACCAGAGTGTGGCTCCTGTTAGCTCAGATGTGTCACTCTGTCCTGTAGCTACAGACTGTCCATGAAGCTGAACTCCCCCTTCTAGTCGGCCAGCTCACCTTCACGGTCAAGAACAGGCCATCATGAATGTCAGGGTCCAGTGCGTGGCTGCTCAGGCAGGCGAGGGCTCAATTTCAACTGAGGGAGATTCTGGCTTGTCTAGCAGGGGCTCTTGAGGGCTGCCTTTCCATCTCCTCTGCTGA
>NW_027407555.1:0-1462 GCF_003265705.2 Callorhinus ursinus | reverse complement strand
TAGTGTCTTGGTCTGTTCCAGCTGCTATGACAAAATACAACAGACTACACAGCTTAATAATAATAAATATTTCTCACAGTTCTGGAGGCTGGAAGTCCAAGATCAATGTGCCACCATGGTGGTTTGAGGCCTGCTGACTTCTCTTGGTGTTCTCACATGGCAGAAGGGGGTAAAGCAGCTCTCTCTGGTTTCTTTTATAAGGGCATTAATCCCACTCAGTAGGGATCTGCTCCCATGAACTAATCATTTGGAGGCTCTCCAGGAGATCCCAAATTTTATTCCCCATTTTCAAGCTGGTTGTGCCCAACTTACAATGTTGCATTCTAAAACGTCTCATGTGGAACTCAGAATGAATCTGCAAACAGAATAACACTATAAATGTGATTAAATTACAAAGCAATTTAATAGAAGAAATGCAAGTGGTTCCCTACTTTTGTCCTAACCGGAGGAGTATCTAAAACTCAAAACATAACAAAGTTAAGTCCCCTCACCCAATGGCTAATAACAAATAATATCTTAGGATTAAGACAAATCTTCAATTTCCAGCATTTTATGTATGTGGTTTTCTTAAGTATTATATACATAGATATCAGCCTAAACACAACAAGTATCCAATTTGAGAAAAAACTTGGTGCTTTCAGGATACTAATGATTCCTATCTTTATATAAATTCCATTAAGTTTAAGAAACCTCCACTTCTTACCAAAAGAATCAGACGGTCATCCTGGTTTTCTATTCATTTTTAAAGAACAATGGCAAAACGATAAAGACTGGCTTGTGCAAACGGAGAAAAACAAAAACAAAAAAACCAAAGTTACCATTAACTGAAATGGAAAAACTACAGAAATAGTTTCAAAAAGGAACGATCCAAGGATCAGTTTATTTATTTTTTTAATGTTAAGTCTGAGATGCCTATTAGACATCCAATAAAATTATCAAGTAGGCAGGCCCAGGCTAGAGAAAAAAATTTTCATAAACTAGCATTTAAACCCTGATACCTAGATGAAATTGCCAGGGAAAATACAGAAGAAAATAGAAGAGAACCAGGGACTGAGTCCTGGTACTATGCAAAAGTGTCGAAATGAGGAGAAAGTAGCAAACACGACCTCAAAAAGCAGCCAAAAAGAAGAAAAACCAAGAACTATGGATCTGCCTTTTATACCATCTTAGGTTCTGGTAACAAAAAATGAATAAATTCACAATCTCTGTCCTCAAAGTTCCAAGTCTAGTGATGAAGACAAACATGTACAAAAACAATTTTGACGTAACATGACATCATATATGTAGAAAATCTCAAGTAATCTACTAAAAAGCTCAGAAACTAGTGCATGATTTTAGGAAAGTTACGGCACATAAGATTCTTATGAAAAATCAACGGTATTTCAAGATATTAGAAACAACTAGAAAATATCAAAACCACAATCCCATTTGTAGGAGCAACCAAAATCATGCCAAAGCATAG